>NW_028173956.1:0-20704 GCF_963971535.1 Notolepis coatsorum | reverse complement strand
TACAAGAGCTAACGGAACCGTTTGGCTCATTATAACGTTACTGGTTCAATATAACATTGCTACAAGAGCTAACGGGACCGTTTGGCTCATTATAACGCTAGTTAGCTGCGTTAGCTAACGGGACCGTTTGGCTCCTTATAACGTCACTACGAGAGCTAGCGGCACCGTTTGGCTGCATATAACTATAGTTAGCTGCGTTAACTAGCGGGACCGTTTGGCTGTAAATAACGATAGTTAGCTGCGTTAGCTAGCGGGACAGTTTGGCTGTATATAACGACAGTTAGCTGCGTTAGCTGCCGACCTGCCTGGCTGCATATAACGCAGTTAGCTGCGTAGCTACACAACGTTAGATAACGACAACTAGCCAGCCAGCTAAATCTAAAATAACATCTTGTACAAAAAGCTAATAACAACAGTCTCAGTCAGTTAAGTTTGTGTATTACCTGGTGTGTTGCCATGGAAATAACCAAAACAGGATGTGCAGTGTTGCCATGGAAACTAACCAAAACAGGATGTGCAGCAGAGAAGTTGAGTACCCTCCTAGTTGCAAAAGTAATAAAAACAAGAAAAAAAACACAAGGAGGAGACACTTTTGGCCCACCAGAAGAGCTGTATGCTGACTACACTGTCTATAAGGACAAGATGGTGATGACCTCATCTTCCACACAGAACATGTTAACTCCTGGAAACAGGTGATCTGTAACCACTATGACCATGTTGTGAAAGAAGGCATCGGTCGAGGAGGACGCCACACGATATGCCATGATGAGACCCTGGACACTGATAACCCAGTTCTAACAATCTCTTACTATGTTAAAGGGACTGTATTAGTACAGGGAAATGAAGCAAACCTCAACATATTTCAAGAGCTTTTCCAAAAATAAAAACGGAAGTGAGAGAGTTGTGCCCAATACCAACAAGGCTGCGGACACACAGACAGAAGAGGACAAGGTGAACACAGACACAGAAATATCAGAGTCAAAACCAGCAACTAGCCCTTCTGACTGTGCCACTCCAACTCCCTCCAACCACACAGTGAACCCAGTGATGCCACCGCCAGCACAAAGAGCACCAGTCAGCCCATCCATTCACACTCCTTCAACACCCTCCAAACTGGTCCAGCAGCTGAGAGAAAGCGTATCTCTCCTGGAGCTGGAGTTTACTGAATTTAAAGAGAGGACTCTGGCCAGGCTGACTGAGCCCTGCACCATTCAGCAGCTGGGAGAAGAGCTCCGTCATCTGAAGAGGAACGGGGAGGAGACCGCTTCAGAGCTGAGGGAGACCCAGAGGACGGTCATGGAGCTCACAGAAACCATGCGGGAGCTAGAGCAGGACAACAACACCCTACAGGCCCGGATGAAAGCCATGAAGGAAGATACAAACAGCCGGGAGGAGTCTCTACGCAGTGAGATAGAGGAAGTAAAGCTACAACGACAAGAAGAAAGAATACATACATTCCCCCCCGATCAAAAGCAGTCCTCTGCTCCAACACTCACCACCCCACCCCCCCTACTGCCAAACCAGAATATACCCCCCCCCCCCCTGACCCCACTTACCCCTCCCAGCCTGACACCCAATGACATACCTTTGGACTCAGACCCCCTTCCAGCAGCCCAACCTCCACCCGAGCCACGGCCCCAGTCCACCAGACCAGCCCAGCCGAAGCCCAGGTAGTCCTCCTCATGGACTCCAATGCAAATACCTGGACACAGCACGCCTCTTCCCAGGCCTCAAGGTGACAGCCAAGCGCTGTCGGAACACAGGCCACGCCATGGAGCTGCTCAGACAGGACACTCTAGGGAGCCCCAGTACATGGTGGTGCACACGGGTACAAATTACCTCCACTATCTACAGCGTGGAACTGCTGAAGCAATGACCAGGGTGGCTGAGAAGGCCTCCAGGGAGTTCCCACACACCAGAGTAATCATCTCCACCCTCCTCCCCAGGATGGACACCCCTCCATACATCATTCACGAAATCAACATGGAGACCTCAAGAAACTGTGCTGCCCTCAAAATGTCCACCTGGCCCACACACAAACATCGGCAGATGGGACTTTAATAATGATGGGCTACACCTAAACAACGCGGGAGTGAGGACATTTGCAAAAACATTAAAGGATGCTGCCCTCGGACGCACCCCAACAGACCCAGTCACACACCGGCCTCTCCGAGAAAGCACAGGCCCATGAGATACCCACGAGGAGTCACTCACAAACCTATGCCCCACCTATACCCCACCTTTCCACCCCACCCAGTGAGAGGAGACATCCCCCCAGCCGACCCCTCAACCGCCCCCAGCCCACACCCCACCCTTCCAACCCACCCAGTGAGAGGAGACGTCCCCCCAGCCGACCCCCTCACCGTCCGCCGCAGGAGATGACCTATGCATCCGCCCTGACCAGGCCCCCCCCCCCCCACCCACATCAGAGCTGAATGAGATCAAACAAATGTTATACACGCTATGCAGTAAACTTCTCACTACAAGCTAGCAATCGACCAAAAGAAAAGCAGGCCAACTGCCTGCTGTCGCCTTTGTTGTTGTTGAATTTATTCTGTGATGTTCGTCCATTGACTGAATACCTTTATACCCTATAACCTTTATACCTTTGAACACCTTATATATATTTTTCATTGACTGAATACCCTTATACCTCATAACCTTTTATACCTTTATATAATTTTTGTACAAAATGCAATCATTCGCCATTAGTTGCTGGAACATACAGGGTCTTTGCTCTTCAACATACGGCCTTAAGAGTAGAGACTCAGATTTTTTACAGGCTATAACAAACAATGACCTCTTAATCCTAACTGAGACATGGTGCAGAGAAGATGTAGACACACACTGCCCTCCTCACTATAGAGAAGTCATTTTGCCATCAAATAAAACTAAACATATTAGTCAGGGCAGAGACTCAGGGGGATTGATAATTTGGTACAAATCACAACTCCACCAGTCAATACAGATTCTAAAAACCGGGAACAATCATATTTGGTTAAAACTAAATAAAGAAGTAATCCCCTCTCAGAGAGACCTATTTATCTGTGGAATTTACGTACCACCCACTGGGTCTCCATATTACTCAGACGACATCTTCTCCAACCTTGAATCAGAAATATGTCTTTATCAAAGTCAAGGTCATGTGCTTGTTTGCGGTGACTTCAACGCCCGAATGGGAACCCACCCTGATTTCACCAGTACACATGGAGACAATTTCATATCTGACCACACCATATGCAACCATGTAAACCAGTCCCCTAGAAATAACCATGACACTTCCATAAACAAAAATGGAAAGGATTTATTACAGCTGTGTAGAGGACTGAGTCTCTACCTTGTCAATGGGCGTGTGAGAGGGACTCACAAGGAAGGTACACTTACTGCTCACCCCTTGGCAGCAGCACAGTAGATTACATGATAACAGATCTGGATCCAGTATCCTTCAGTTCATTCACAGTCAAACCCCTGACCCCACTCTCCGACCACAGTCAGATCACGGCATACATGAAAAGAACTGAGTCTCTCAAAAATCCCCCTACACAGCCCAGTAAACTATACAACATCCCCAAATACTACAGATGGTCCCAGAACAGCATGCAGGACTACCAGAGAGCCATCGCCAGTGATGAGACACAATCACTGTTAGATACGTTCCTAGCCATGCCATACTCTAACAGTGTTGAAGGAGTAAACCTAGCTGTAGAACACATCAATTATATATTTGAAAGAACTGCAACAAAGTCCAAATTAAAACTATCAGGTAACAAACAGAGAAAAACTAAAAAGGACCAATGGTTTGACAAAGAATGTAAAGCTCTTAGAACACAGCTAAGAAAAATATCAAACCAGAAACACATAAACCCACAAAATGACACCCTACGCCTCCAATACTGTGAATCATTGAAACACTACAAAAAGACCATCAGAATTAAAAGGAACAATCACGTAAATAAACAATTGTGCAAAATAGAGGACTCTCTAAGCTCTAACTCCTTCTGGGACCACTGGAACTCATTGAATAAAGATAAGCCGGAAGAAATGGCTATCCAAGATGGGGATGTTTGGACAAACCACTTCACATCACTCTTTACAACTGTACCCCTAAATACAAAAACGGAAACCAGCCAGATATGTGAAAAATTTCAAAAATGGGAAAATATCATAAAGGATAATCAAAACCCTTTAGACTTCCCAATCACAGAACAAGAGCTGAAATCAAAACTCCAGTGCCTTAAAGCTAGAAAGGCCTGTGGTACAGATGGCATATTAAATGAAATGATTAAACACAGCTCTGAAAAATTCCAATTGGCTATTTTAAAATTATTCAATTTGACACTAAATCTAGGCTATTTTCCTGATATCTGGAATGAAGGACTCATAACCCCAATTTTCAAGAGTGGAGATAAACATGACCCAAAAAACTATAGGGGTATCTGTGTGACGAGTAATTTGGGCAAACTTCTATGTAGTATCATCAACACCAGACTCATAGAATTCCTTACAGAACACAGCGTTCTAAGTAAAAGCCAAATCGGATTCTTACCAAATTATCGTACCTCTGACCATATATACACTCTTAAAACCCTAATTGACATTCACGTAAAACAGAACAAAAACAAAATATATTCCTGCTTTGTCGATTTTGAAAAAGCCTTTGACTCAATTTGGCACAAAGGTCTTTTCTTCAAAATTCTAGAAAGTGGTGTTGGAGGAAATACATATGACTTGATCAAATCCATATACACAAAAAACAGATGTGCTGTTAGAATTGGAAATAAAAGAACAAATTTCTTCACCCAGGGTCGCGGAGTCCGCCAGGGGTGCAATTTAAGCCCAACATTGTTCAATATATATATAAATGAATTAGCAAAGTTATTAGAACTTTCTACTGCACCCGGTCTGACTCTGCACGATACCAATGTAAAATTACTGATGTACGCAGATGATCTGGTTCTGCTGTCAGCCACTAAAGAGGGTCTACAACAGAACCTAGACATCCTCCACCAGTTCTGTCAGACATGGTCTCTGAACGTAAACATGAAGAAGACTAAAGTCATGATCTTTCAAAGGAGACACGAGTCTCAGAGTTCACATAATACATTTAAATTAGGCACACACATATTAGAAAACACAAAAAGCTACCCATATTTGGGATTGAAAATAAATCATAATGGAAACTTCAATATGGCTGTGAATGAATTGAAGGAGAAGGGAAGAAGGGCTTTTTATGCCATCAAAAGGAAAATTCCAATTGACATCCCAATTAGGACCTGGCTCAAAATTCTAAATTCCGTAATAAATCCAATAATATTATATGGCAGTGAAGTGTGGGGTCCATTAACTAACCAAGATTTCCCAAAATGGGAAAAACACCCATTAGAAGTACTGCATGCAGAATTGTGCAAAAACCTACTTAAGGTCCACAGACACACTGCCAATAATGCATGCAGGGCAGAACTCGGCCAATACCCCCTAATCATTCAAATTCAAAAGCGAGCCATAAAATTTTACACACACCTCCAATCAAGTGACCCCCACTCCTACCACTACAAAGCCCTTCAGAGCCAAGAGATGAACCCAGATAAGAGTCCCCTCTGCCAGCTAGTCAGAAATCTCTGCCCACAAATGCCTCAGGACAGATACCAAAAAATCTGGCCCAACCAAATAACCTCAAAACAAAAAGAAAACTATATAGAATATTGGAACAAATCAACCAAATCTCAAAGTAAATTAGAATTCTATTTGACCCTAAACAGAGAGTACACGGTGGCAGAATACCTGACTACTGTGAATGATATAAAATTAAGAAAGACATTGACACGGTACAGACTGAGTGGACATAGTCTAGCCATAGAAACAGGCCGTCACAGGCAGAACTGGCTGCCCAGAGAGGCCAGGCTGTGTTCACTTTGTCATCAGGGGGACATTGAGACAGAACCTCACTTCCTACTATACTGTGAAAAATACAAGGATTTAAGAGAAGTTTTCTTTTATAAAATAAATAAAATTGATCCACAGTTTATCCATCTCCCTGATAATCAAAAGCTGTTATATATATGTGGGGAGAAAAGTCAGTGTACAGTATTAGCTGCAAAATATGTAGATGGTTGTCATACAATAAGAGAACAAGCCCTGTAAATACATGTATCTGGGTGGCTACATCTGTAAAATGACTACCCGATTGAATGTTTATTTTGTAATTTAATATGTTTCTGTTGATTGTTTTACTTATTGCTAATATTATGGTATGTTTTATTGCTTAATAATATATATGTTATTGTTTGTATGTTGGACTTGCTTTGGCAATAAGTATGTTGATATTTCATGCCAATAAAGCCTATTTGAATTGAATTGAAAAATTGAGAGAGAGAGAGAGAGAGAGAGAGAGAGAGAGAGAGAGAGAGAGAGAGAGAGAGAGAGAGAGAGAGAGGCACAGAGGGAGAGAGAGAGACACAGAGAGAGAGAAAGAGAGAGAGAGAGAGGGAGAGAGGCACAGATGGAGAGAGAGACACACAGAGAGAGAGAGAGAGAGAGAGAGAGAGAGAGAGAGAGAGAGAGAGAGAGAGACACACACACACAGAGAGAGAGAGGCACAGAGGGAGAGAGAGAGACACAGAGAGAGAGAGAGAGAGAGAGAGAGAGAGAGAGAGAGAGAGAGAGAGAGAGAGAGAGAGAGAGAGATCATCAAGACGAGCAGTGCGTATCGTTATGATGCCACTCCTAACCGACTGGCAGGTTGTTTAGTGTGATGCGCCTCCTCCCCCTCCGTTCTCAGAGTCAGGAAGCATCAGCAAAAGTTCTGTAGTCTCTAAACAAAAGGGATTGTGGGAAGTGCAATGGAAACACTGCACACGCTCCAATACATTATCTTTATTCACTTGCGTCTTTAGCAAAGCAGGCGTGAGTGTTTATTTGCATATCGAGCGGGGGAAGCGAGGTCCGGTCACAGGTGGTCACCGCAGACGCTTGCGTGGAGGCACATTCTAATGCCGGGTGTGAAAAGACGTACTCAGAGATGAACACCTATAGCGACCGGGTGACCCGATACTAACGCCGGGTCCGAACAGGGCCAACGTTCTGAACTTACCCCTTTAAAGGTAGGAATCTGTGATGCTGTCAAACTGGCGACCTCCAGGCAAAACGTGCTCCTCTGTGGTATTGCATTCTGTTTACATTCTCTTTTTTTGTTCAGATGTGTGGGTTGGAGTTGAGTGGCGATAGGACGGAGGGAGGGAGGGAGGATGCTGCTACTGCTGGACCTTCTCACTGTGAGGCAATGGAGAACAGATGATGTCGTGGGTTCATATCAGGATCTGGATCCCAGCCAGTGGGATCTCTCTCTCTCTTTCTCACTCTCTCTCTCTCTCTCTTTCTCACTCTCTTTCTCTCGTATGCATGACTGTCAATTATGTTTATGTGCGCTGCAGGACAATTTTGCAATATATTGATGTGGGGGTGGGGGTGGGTGGGGCGCGCAGGTGAGTGAGTGTGTGTGTTGGTTTTATGAAGATGCCGTGAGGTTTTTTGTCTCTACTGATTTTTATTTGAGATGTTTTATTAATAAGAAATATCAAAAGTCAAAGTCTCTCTCTCTCTCTGTCTATCTCTCTGTCTATCTCTCTGTTTCTCTGTCTCTCTCTCTCTCTCCCCCCCCCCCACCTCCATGCCGTCTCTCCGCGAGGCGTCTGATCTCACGCCTGAATGCCTCCCAGTTGGCATCCTGCCAGGCCTCTGACAGACACATGAAAGAGAGCTGGAAATCCACTCCTATAGAGCATCGCTTCTCACAATCACAAACGTCCATCACATGCGTTATCTTATTCCCCTCCTATTGTGCGGTCAAAATCAGTTGCCGCGGCGAATGTGTCCGACGTAGTCGACGGTGGTCCCGGCGTGGGGGAGAGGGTGGTCCCGGCGTGGGGGAGCCTTTCCTGAACGGAGCACATGACCTCTGCAGGAACCCTGTGGGTCTAATAGTATTTACATGTGACTTGTAGTGTTTGTTTCAATCAGCAGGGAGCACCGGGTGGGTGGGGTTTAACCGCATCGGTTTAACCCCATACACTGTAGTTTATATTATATTCGATCGCCATTGCAATTCCAACGTAGGCATATGAATCAGAGACATCTAGATGGCTCGGGCTGACATTTTATAACGGGGATCAAAGGAAAATATCAAAGAAATCTGGCGCTCAGCGCATGGCGAGATACCCCGAGTCATCTCGGGTATGGCAGAGAAAGAGTTAATAGAAAATGAAACACAAATTATTAATAAAAAACATGTTTCATCTGCTAAAAACACTGATAGGTCAGTATACAATGGTCAGAAATCATACGCTTAAACATTCTAAGGGAAGGGAGAACATCCGACGTCAGAGAGAGTTGGAGGACATTCCAAGAGTCATAGGAAAAAGCCCCATACATTTCACATAGTGCCATTCATTCATGTGAATGTATACTAATACACTAACACACTTTTAGTGTATTGTCCTAACGGGCAAATCCCACCCACTGTGTACCCCAAGAAGATTGAAACAAACCTACCTGTATGTATTTGCAAATGTATTCAAACGAGATCTGAGGGGAAAACCAGGTACTCAAAGGTATTTTGATCATCCTGTTGGTGGTTGATGGACTAGGGGTGCAGAGGGGCAGTAACCAAAGAGTTGTCGGTTCGAATTTCCCTTGAGCAGGGCACTGACCTCTCTGAGGAAATGACTATATCGCAAATCTGGGTATAAACGACAGGAACATTGATTATCATGTATTTGTCACATTGAAACAAACACATAGATGTCGTCGATAGATAGCCCCCCGGTGCGCACAGGCAACGACAACTTCACCACTTCTCAGGTCGAAAGCCACAATCAGCTCAAAGGTTTCAATATGATGTCACAAGCGTGCCATGTTACTGTGAATCGGACGGTGCTTCGCTGGCAGATAACTCGTCCCCTTTTCACTGCTTTTTCCTATGTCCTCCAACTCTCTCTGACTCTCTGTTTAAGCATATGATTTGCAAGTGTTTTTTGATGAAACATGTTTTTTATTAATCATTTGTGTTTCATTTTCTATTATTATTGCTGCTTGATTGTGTCTGTTTTGTATTTGTATCGTTGTTGTTTCTGTCAATGAGGGAAACCTCAGAAACATACGATTTTAAATAAAGGTTGACATGAAAACATTAAAACTGAAAATGAACTGCACACTTGGTGAGGTCATCTGCGTCTGTTCTTCCCATTAGAGCGAGATTTTCCTGGTCTACTCTGAGCCACTTGAATGCACTACTGTGTGAACTACTGTGTGTTGAGAAGTGAAAGAAGCACACATGTTGCAGTCTGACGTCACTTTGGACCGCCATCACGGCCAGCTGATACCAAGCTAGCTAGCTAACGTTAACGTTACCCCGCTAAACGTACTAAACGTTAGCATTATGTCTACTGTTGTGAACCATTTTAAATCGGGGCATGTAGAGGAGTTTCGGGAATGAGTAAAATGTGCAGGTCCTCTTCTCAGACCTGTGGGGCAAGCACTGCACAGTGCACACGCATCATGCCGGCTAGCAAGCTAGCTAGCTACACGTCACGGCCCGTTGATACCACGATAGCTAACTAACGTTAACGTTACAAGCTCAAAAACCTTATAACTACTACTTATGGACTACTACTACGTGTCCATAAGTTCCCTGGCACAATACTTTGTTTGTGAGGACAAAGGTATACAAAGAGGAGAGAACCATTTTAAATCGGGGCATGTTAGGAGTTTCGGGAATGCCGGCTAGCAAGCTAGCTAGCTACTAATGTCATGTAAAAAACAATAACGTTATGAACTATACACAATATGTACAATGAAACAATGATTTACATTAGTATTTAGATTTAATATGCAGCTAAATACCGTTATACGATTTAAATTATAAATACAAATATGGTAACGTGGTTGTGGCTTTTACTAGTGGTTAGCTTTAGAGATAAATGGTTATGATCTAGTGTTACTAGTGTTGGGTGAAACAGATACTAGCCACAGATTCAGGGTCAGTTATTTTCCCATTGTACGAATTGTTAAGCTTATGGAATGTAAGGGAAATCTGATCCTAGGTCTGTGACTACAGGCAGGAGGCTGTGCTGTAGTTTCCCAGCGAACGAAAACATAAACGTTATTTTGCTACCTTTACGATTAATTGCGAATATTTTCATGTTGAGCTATAGATTGTGGATAAATACGCACAGAAAGGTACACCATGCCAACGTTAATGCTTTATTTATCTAAAACGAGCCGGTTTAGAAATGGTCAATGGGGAAATACATTAAGTGGAACAGAGGGTGGAACAGGAACAAATTTAAATTACGTAACCACTACACCTCCCTATTAGATCTGTTTTGGCTATGCCCCTCCTCCCTTTGCATACTTTGGTATACAAGTTGTGTTATGAACACTTAAGTACTTACGATGTACTTAAATATATTTAAATTGTACTTTTGGTTACTTTTGCTTCTCAAAATAACACACAATATGCTTAGGTACTCCTGTGTCCTCTGTCTGTCTGAACCACAGACTCACTCTCCTGTCCTGTGTCCTTTGTCTGTCTGTCTGTCTGTCTGTCTGTCTGTCTGTCTGTCTGTCTGTCTGTCTGTCTGTCTGTCTGTCTGTCTGTCTGTCTGTCTGTCTGTCTGTCTGTCTGTCTGTCTGTCTGTCTGTCTGTCTGTATCACAGACTCACTCTCCTGTGCCCTCTGTCTGTCTGTCTGTGTGCATCCCCTTAACAATTGTGTGTATTGAGCTGTACTGTATTGTACCCATTCTGCAATCTGTTAACACTTTCTCTGCCAGAGACGCCTAAACTCGTCATTCCCCGCCATGCTAATTCTGCCAATGACGCCGTAACACGTCATTGAGATCAATATTTCAAAAATCTGTGATCGCAATCATATTTCTCCCCCGGAGACTTGAGATCTACTGTTGATCCCCTCTCAACTCTCCAACGGTTCAAGAGCGCCATCTGGTGGCCGATCGGCGGATCGCCCAAACCGGAAACCGGAAACGGAAGCTGGTGCTCATTCCAATTCGGTCCGATCACTCGCTAATAGTCCCGGGACTCGAGCTATACACAATGGATAGCAATCTGTTACCAATAACTCGATAAACAACATGATTTGGACGTATATACTATTATACAACCTGGAGATGGATCGCATATTTCAACATCCCATAATAGGAATATTTCTACTCCACACTCATCGCCCAACGCTACGAGGAAGCTACGGTGAGTTTCAGCGTTTTCTTTTAACGTGTTCGATACTAACTGCTCTAATGATCATATCACCCACACTAGATGTATCATCTAACGTTGGCCACGGAATTATAAACGACGATTTAAAAAGTTATAGCCCTGCAAAGAAGGGGAACTTCTCCATAGACAAATAGAGCTGGCAGAGAGGGGTATAATCATGTAAGCCTGGCGAAGAAAGTGTTAATAAAATGTTCATCAATCAACCTGTCTGTCTGTCTGTCTGTCTGTCTGTCTGTCTGTCTGTCTGTCTGTCTGTCTGTCTGTCTGTCTGTCTGTCTGTATCACAGACTCACTCTCCCATGTCATCTGTCTGCTTTTGTCCATTTAGTCGCTCCCTCCCGTTGTCTCTCTATCTCTCTCCCTTTCTGAACCGCTGCTTTCTGTCTATATAACCTGTTTGATTTAATGACCCCCTGTGCTTTTTCCACCTGGCTGTGTGCCCAGGTCTGGGAAAACTGACTAATTAGTGAATGAGAGGGCCCAGCTGTGGGTGGTTTGGATTGATCGTAGGAAGACCTCTGCCTATGTTTTTTCGCTAGTCATAGGTGTAATGACCTGCACACCTGGGTCCTCATTTATCAACAATGCGTAGAAAGTGTTCTATTTCCGTTCCTACGCACGGAATTTAGAATGTGTGTACGCACAGAAAAATCGGGATTTATCAACCGTGCGTACACAGGTCCTATGCACACTCTGTGTTGATAAATACCATTTGTTCTACCGTCTATGCTCGTGCATGAAACACCCCCATGGGATGTGAAATAAAGGACTAACCCGAGCGAACTCTGAGAAACTTCACTGAGAGCGAGATTGATCACGGAGGTCTAAGCAACTAATTTAACGCACTGTCGAACCAAGAAGACACAACATGTTATGGGAGAAATACGCGACAGGCTAGCGGACTTGTACACGGTGATGTCAGATATCAATGACTCCCTAAGACCATTGCTGCAATTCTGCCTGGAAGCGCAAAATACTAATAAAGACCGTTGACCACTGTTTGGCGTTGGTGTCAATGTCATTATAACCATGCTGGAATATGAATGCCTTTATTCGTTAGGCTATCTCCTCGCTGACGGACCAGTATACCTTATATCATATCATATTCCTGTCTCCAAGGAATCGTGGGGCTCTGGGGAAGAAAGGTTGGGAACCCCTGCTATATAGCCACTGTTAGTCATTATGCCAATTCCCAACCCTCTTCCTGATTGTTGCGCACTCCCCCCTACTGTTGGTCCGGGAGGCCGGAGACTGTCACATGCTTTCCTCCGACGCATGTGCAGCCAACCGGCAGCCAGCCTGGCAGCGCAGATTCTCACCGGGAGAGTGTAACGTGTGGAAGGTCACACTACCTCCCTCCAGATCCTACCCTCGCTGTGCAGGCGCCCCGACCGAACTGTAGGGGTCGCTGTCCACAACGCCCAGGACCCACCCATCAGCTTTCCCACCCCTAACACTGCCAATTGTGTTAGTATGAACGACCAGCCAAGCTGATAGCAACACCGAGAGCTGGATCCGTTGATTTGCATTAATAGCCTATTCTTAAATGGCATTTAATGGCTATCCGACTCCTCGCTATCCTCGCTGACGGACCAGTATACCTTATATCATATCATATTCCTATATGTCTCCCAGGAATTGTGGGGCTCTGGTGAATAAAGGTTGGGAAGACCCTGCTATGATAGCCTATCCTTTATAATGACTGTTATTGTTACGAGTGCGCTTACTCGGCATGGTGAACCCAGGTAGCAGAGTGAATACGAAGAGACGACGTGGTGACGATAACAGTGTTTACTCACAGAACAGGATACACGACTGACAAACACAGGTAACATTTAGACAATGAACCAGCAAGTCTCTGCTGGTCCAGACACTTGATATACAAACACTAATTAGAGACAAACAGGACACAGGTGTGGTAGACAAAACTAACAGAACACAGAGCACAGAACATAGAGCACAAGGGGAAAACAATAACAAAAGAACAAACTGAGACCAACAGACTAAAACACCTTTACAAAACACAGACAGGGGAACACAAATCTAACACAATGGAAACAACAATGACAACATAGACAATGAACATAACAAACATAAATGGCAGATGATAATGTTAATTAGGTGTGTGAGCTGATGCCAGATCTGCCACATCTGGCTCAGCCCACCGGTTGCCAATGTTGTATTGTGAAGGGTATTGAAGGGGGGTTGTGAATGTCTGAGTCCTGGACCAACCTAACCGGGCGGAGGGTTGCCGGCTGGTCCCACAGGACCGGGGAAAGTGTTACAGTTATAGGCTATTTCATTTACAGTTTACTCTATCAGCCTACCCAGCATGTAATACCTTCTTTGTTAAAACTCAACTCGTTATTATTTTACGCATAGATTGCAGAAATACGCAAACGTTTTGATTTATATTTAAAAGGCTTTGACATTGTAAAACTAAATAAGTGGAATTCTGTAAGCAGAATACAAGTCATATCACCCACACGATATATGCTCTGTATCCAGAGCATGTATGCTTTTCATTCATTTAAGACACATTTATTGAAAGGGTTTTGTATACACATACTACACTCAACAAATAACCTCTGTTCTCGTTGCAATGCGTTTTTTATTATTTCTAGAAGGGGGAAGAACACTATATTGTGGGTGTTCATATGACTTGTATTCTGCTTACAGCTTCGAAATTCCACTTGTTTCGTTTAACAATGGCAAAGCCTTTAAAATATAATCAAAACGTTCCCGTATTTCTGCAATCTATGCGCAAAATAATAACGAGTTGAGGTACACGGAGCGCAGTCAGTACACCCCATATATTCCGATAACGCTATATATAAACCATGCTGCATTCATTCGGAGAGAAATACCTATTATTCCAAATGCTATTTATAGGGTTTTGACCATAATTACACTACTGTTGCTATTTTACAATGAACTATAATGAATTACGGGCCATACAGAACACGCCAGTGTTGAAACTAATGCACGGAAGCTTATTTCCGCGTTGTAATAATAATATTCTACCACCGGGCGCCAGCTACGCATGCTCCGAGCTGTGCGTAGATATACGCACAAAGTCAAGCACAAGTTCAAATTGATAAGTCCCACACTTTGCTTAGAAATGATCGTACGCACGGGTTATGCACATATCTGTGCGTACGCAATGTTGATAAATGAGGGCCCAGGTACGCATGGTCTGAGCTGTGCGTAAATATACGCACAAAGTCAAGCACACGTTCAAATTGATAAGTCCCACACTTTGCTTAGAAATGATCGTACGCATGGGTTACGCACATATCTGTGCGTACGCACCATTGATAAATGAGGGCCCTGGGCCCTCATTTATCAACATTGCATAGAAAGAGTGCTATTTTTTCTACTACGCACAGAATTTAGAATGTCTCTACCATTTATCAAACATGCGTACACAGGTCGTACGCACACCTGCAAATACTCCATGTTGATGAATACAAATTGTTCTTACGCTCTTGGCTCGTGCACAATTGTAAGTGTGACGGAGCTGCTCCGTCACTGACTGCGAGCAGCGCGCATACACACATGCACGCACGCACACACACACATACACACACCAAACATTCACCATTCCCTTCTGTTATTGTACCGAGAACGTCAAACCCCCCCCCCCATCTCATTAATTTCCTTTACCGTCAGTAGCACAACCAAGGGTGCACATCTGGGAGTGCTACAGTACATTCATATTATCATACATATTCATTCATATTAGCATACATACATTCATACATACAGTATATTTATTATATCATGGTTGTAGTTGTTATTGGTGTTGCTATTTGCTTGGTTTAGGTTAATGAAAAAATCTTTATATAGTGTGTAGGAAATAATTGTTAATTAATTTATGTGTAACACCTGTGTGAAGCCTGATGTGAGTCAGAAGTAGTTTTCCCGTTTGGATGCACGGATTGTCTTCATAGCTTTTGCATCATAGCTGTCTGGCATCATGGCGCATGGAGACAGCGACCTCAACATCACCACAGAACAAGCTGGGCCATCTAATCAACAAATGGAAGGTAGAAATTATTTAGTTGTCAACAATTTTATTAGGAAACATGACACAAAATAATAGTATTTCGACTATTTTAAACAATATTTATATATGTATGATTTTAAACATCTTTAACAAATAAATAAATCTAATTAAATTGTCTATTCCACAGACAACTCGGCTGAGTTGCTCAGCCCTGTGGACCCCCAGGAGGAGCAGGGGGCGTCTAGACCCTCCAGGTCGCGCCGGGAGCCAAGGGTGTCGACTGAAGCAGTCCTAGAGAACCAGCGAGACACAACACGTGTCATTGTGGAAATAAGAGACAAGCTGACCCACCTTTGCACTGAGATCAATGAGTCACTGAAGACGATTGCTGCCAACTGTACAACTCAATAAAGGTCAAGGTCAATAAAAACTCTTAACCACTATTTGGCATTGGTGTCATTGATAACCATGCTGAAAAATAAATGCCTTTTTTCGTTTAGGTTTATTTAGATTAATACCTTGCATGGGTAGACTTACTTAAAACTACTGTATGATCCTAGCTCTTGTCTGAATTGCTGCGGCGTTTGGAGGTGGGTGTTCTGCGTCTGGCATGGGGGCTGTCAGGTATTGGGGGTTCCTGCAGCGGGATACCATGTTTGATGGCCAAGTTATGGAGAAACACTGCAAGCCATGATGATGTGGCAAACCTTTCAGCAGGCCGGTACAGACAAGCAGAGCCACAGACCTTTCAGCAGGCCAACTGTGCGCTCAACAATGACTCTTGTGCGCGCTCATGCCCAGTTATAGTTGCGGTCCTGTTGGGTCATTGGGGTTGGTCAGAGGAGTCATTAACCATGGCTTCAGTGGATAACCCCGATCACCTGCATTCAAGAGATACAATTTAGATAACAGATACACCAGTAATAACATTACAATTTAATTAAATAAAATTAGGCCTCCCTGGAGACGAAGGCCCACGGAATTGTTCTGCACAATAAACAATGACATTTATCAGCCAAATGCGTATCACAGATGATCTGCACATTGACTGAGGCCTTGTCCAGACTAAATACGATTTTGATCTTTTTAGTTTTCGTTTAGTTTTCATTTAAAAAAAGGTTTCCGTAAAAACGAAAACGTCTCAAGATAATAAGTGCATACCACAAATTTCCTGTTTTAGACGTCGCTCTTTTATTTTGAAACCCCCCGACCGGAAGTGTTGTTGTGCCGTCCGGTTTTCTGCTTTTGAGATGACCTAGTTTTCCAGAGACACACACCGTGGCAACGTACGTTCGGGAGTGGAGAGAGAGAGAGAGAGAGAGAGAGAGAGAGAGAGAGAGAGAGAGAGAGAGAGAGAGAGAGAGAGAGAGAGAGAGAGAGAGAGAGAGCAAGAGAGAGAGAGAGAGAGAGAGAGAGAGAGAGAGAGAGAGAGGCCGCGGCTCAAATTACCTGTGTTGTAATAAAGTAATTGCTTGATGTTTAACTTGTTCCTGTAACCAGTCCTTTCGACTAGCAAACGTTGTCTGTATTTAACGTTACCTCAGGATACCACTGTCTATTGTATTTAGTTGGTTAGCTATTTAGCTAATGTTGCTAGCATAGCATAGCTTGCTGGCTACAGCTCAACACCATGTCATGGGGTCACTATTTACTAAATTATGGAGGCTTTTTAATCGTCAAGTTAAGAGAGGACTTGATGATCAACTGAAGAGGTATGCTATGGAACAGTATGTGCTTGGCTACAACCTGGGTTTTCAAAAAAAAGTTAATTTTTTTACAGCTGTAAAAGCCTGATCAAGCTCAATAGTATCGTAATAGGAGATAGGGGTTTACTTTAAACCATATATCTAATCTACTCTGCGTTGTGTTCTGTATGACCCTAAAACCTATCACTAAATAAGACCCACGGTCTATAGGACAGCAGAGGAGCAGAAAAATGAAGAGGAGAGGTTTCTATTTCCCAGATCTGTTTTATTTCAAAGTCCAACCGTGAACAAGAATCGTCTGGTTCAATTAAAATGGAATGTGCAATGATTCGAGTTTGTTACGGTACTATGCCACCGAACACTCGTCTCAGACTAATCAAATACAATTAAAAAGAATGGTCTTCGTCAATGGCGCCTGGTGTTGATGATCTGGTTTCCCCTAGGGACAAAGAGATGCGTATTCTCGTTCTCAGCTTCAAGCAGTCCTCTGTCCGTCTCTCCTGTGCATGGGATGGTTTCAAACGGCGTGTGTGTCCTCTCTATTTTGCAGGCTGTTTTTAAAGATTAAACTCCTCCTCTAGAATACGCTAGATTAATACGTCAGAGGGAGGTTTCTCTACATCCTGATTGGCTAAAACATATCGCGGCCATTTTGATTAGGGTCGGCAGCTCTCTGGCCTCCTTTAAAGGGCCGTCCCTAATATCTTTAAGAGAATGAGTTATATTTCTATTGTTTAACGTTGAACAGTACAGTATTTCATTTTACTGACTAACAGATTAAGTATTAGTAATGACAGGATTTAAACAGTGTATTTAAGTTTTTTCCAGAAGTTTATGGCCTTTCTAAAGCCCCAATTTAGCCCTATCGGTTGGTTTTTACCAAGAACAAAGAAACCTATATTTTAGTTGAATATAGGTTCTTCAAATGATTATCTATTTTAGTCTCTTTGGTTTTAAGACAACCTGTTGCATTTATTAATTCTATAACCTTATGTTTGACGTTAGATTAACTTTCTAAGTACATTACACATATTCTAACTGTATTACTGGCTGAATTAGACTTTACAACGGTGGATAAGAGTCTAGGTGTTTCCTTAACCTATTTGTTATATTCTATGTTTTAATCTATACCATTTTACTGTTTAGCTCAACTTTTAAATGGTCCTATGGGATTAAAATAAAGGGTTTTAGTGATGATTACATAATTTTAGACCAAATGGCAGCCCTGTGTCAGGCCGACTGGGGTTTTCACACAGTTTGCCTCCTAATCAGGTCAGGCAATATACTAGGGCCCCCAAACTGGTTTGAGGGGAATTTCCACTCAATAGTTGGGTGTCATCTCCTGTCACCTATTGTTCTCTTCAGCTTCGTCAACAACCAGAGCCTCTGACTATTTTCAGTGCATAATCTAATCAATATTACTTTACTTGTGGTCTATTTTTAGAGCCTATGTATATTAATGATCTCTTTTTAGGGATATACCAATATGAGACTTATCTAACATGTTGTGCACTGATCCTACCGAGTTCAATTCTTCCCCTAGCCGTCGACCTGTCTTGGGGAATCAAGATTCAACAATATTCCATATTCCATAACAATTTGAGAAGGGAATTATACCACAATAGCTTCTGTAACACTGTAAGGGAGATGTCAATCTGTTGTCGATGGTGGTTGGTGATGTTTGGCTGAGTTTGCATATGTGGGGTAAGGGAGAGGTGGGCTATCGCGTCATCGGTTCAGGAGAAGACGTGTATAGCTTGTAAAGATAGTGACGCAATGGGGGGCGTCTTCAGAATTGCGCACTCTGGGAGCTGGTATCAGAAAGTAGCATCTTCAGGCTGCCAGAACGCAGTTCCGTGTGGCTGAAAGGTGCAAACGATCAAATACTTTGCCTGATACGACCGAAATCGTTTTAGTCTGGACATGGCCTGAGTGGAATCCCTTTCTGTTAACATAACTGCATTTGTTGGTTGATGGTGCTTTTGACAGAGGTGGGTACAGTCTATTGCTCCGATGATGTTGGGTAACCTGGCGCAAAACCCTCTCGGCCTGCTGAGCGTATGTGTATGGGAATTGGATATTGCCGTGGGTTGAGGAAATTATGACATCCAACACTGCAGGAATAATCCTGCTCATGGAGGGTTGAGAAATGCCCAAGCGATCTCCAATCTCACGCTGGTGGCCAAGAATCCCAGGGTGGAGAGGACTTGGATATGAACAGGGATGGCATTCGTGTGCTTTGTTTCCCACTCCAATTTGGGTCACAAATTGTGGCACAAATCAATGAGAATGTGTCTCTGGAAGTGGAATCTACTGATGAGCCACTCTGTGCTCTCGGCAAAACTGATCTGTGCTCTCTCTGAAAACACACTCCTTGAGCCAAGTCTTCCAAGATACACCAGATATACCATGCTGCCAACAATTGACAACAATTACACTCATGTCTCTATTTTACAATTAACTATAATTAATTATGAGTCATACAGAACATGTGGGTGTAGAAACTTTAATGCATGAAAGCTTATTTCGTCTGGTGCAGTTTTTCCTATTCTACCGCTTGGTGCCATGTACGCACGGTCAGAGCTGTGTGTAGATGTACGCACAATCTAAAGCACACATTCATTATTTATTTATCTACTTTTTCTCCCCATTTTCCTCCCATCCCAATTTCGTATTATCCAATTCTACCCTCCCCTGTCTTGAACGTTGTTAGACCATACCTCCCACTGGTCGGCTGCAATGTGGACAAAGCCTGCATCACGTGTCCCCTCCGGTACTCGAGGAGGCAGCCGTCGCATCTTCTCACCTGTACAGCGCAATCTCTCAACGGCGAGGAGTAACGCGTGGGAGGCTCACGCTGCCCCCGTTGCTTCCTGATTCTGCTGTACAGGCGCACCAACCGACCTGTAGGAGTCGCTGTCCACAACGCCTGATCCCCACCCACCGGCTTTCCCACCCCCTAATACTGCCAATTGTATTAGTATGAACGACCAGCCAAGCCAGAAGCAACACCGAGAGCTGGGCTCGGCTGCCCAAGACATTAAAAACCCGTCACAGACTAAGCTTCTTCCCCTCAGCAGCTCGCCTAGTAAACAAATCAGGTGTCCCCCTGCTCCACCCCCCCCCCCCCCCCCTCTATGGCGAGCTGCTAGGGTTGGATTTTATTACTTTATGTTGCACTGATAACATGTCTCCAACCACTGCACTTTATTGTCTTATCGTTGTCTCACTGTTCTGTCCTGTTTTGCACTTTCTTATTTATTATTCTTATTTGTGAAAAAAAAAGTTTATGCACTGTCATATCACTTTTCATTGTGTTTTCAACATAATGGCGATTAAAGTAATCTGAATATGAATCTGAATATGAATCCAGTGGTGGAAGTACACCGTTCCTTTACTTAAGTAAAAGTAAAAATACATATTCTACATGACATTTGTGTATCCATTGACCTCTATAGGTTGTCTTAAAGTGGTATGTGGTCCAGTTATGCTCCTCTGATTAAAGGTTATGTTCAAGTGGTATGTGGTTCAGTTACGCTGCTCTGATTACGTCCGCTTGAAGTTGACAGGCTTCAAATGTGAAAGTATATAATCTTCATAAAAAGATATCCTTTTCTTTAACAAGTAACTGATGCTGTACAGAGCTACAGAACTACTGGGCGGATATGACTCGCTGGATTTTCAAAATAAGAGTATCGCA
>NW_028173957.1:32565-60061 GCF_963971535.1 Notolepis coatsorum | reverse complement strand
AGTTAGAGGAGCAGTTAGAGGAACAGTTAGAGGAGCAGTTAGAGGAGCAGTTAGAGGAGCAGTTAGAGGAGCAGTTAGAGGAGTTAGAGGAGCAGTTAGAGGAGCAGTTAGAGGAGCAGTTAGAGGAGCAGTTAGAGGAGTTAGAGGAACAGTTAGAGGAGCAGTTAGAGGAACAGTTAGAGGAGCAGTTAGAGGAACAGTTAGAGGAACAGTTAGAGGAGTTAGAGGAACAGTTAGAGGAGCAGTTAGAGGAGCAGTTAGAGGAGCAGTTAGAGGAGTTAGAGGAACAGTTAGAGGAGCAGTTAGAGGAACAGTTAGAGGAACAGTTAGAGGAGTTAGAGGAACAGTTAGAGGAGCAGTTAGAGGAGCAGTTAGAGGAGCAGTTAGAGGAGTTAGAGGAACAGTTAGAGGAGCAGTTAGAGGAGCAGTTAGAGGAGCAGTTAGAGGAGTTAGAGGAACAGTTAGAGGAGCAGTTAGAGGAACAGTTAGAGGAGCAGTTAGAGGAGCAGTTAGAGGAGCAGTTAGAGGAGGAGTTAGAGCAGTTAGAGGAGCAGTTAGAGGAGCAGTTAGAGGAGTTAGAGGAGCAGTTAGAGGAGCAGTTAGAGGAACAGTTAGAGGAGTTAGAGGAGCAGTTAGAGGAGCAGTTAGAGGAACAGTTAGAGGAACAGTTAGAGGAGCAGTTAGAGGAGCAGTTAGAGGAGCAGTTAGAGGAGCAGTTAGAGGAGCAGTTAGAGGAGAAGTTAGAGGAGCAGTTAGAGGAGCAGTTAGAGGAGCAGTTAGAGGAACAGTTAGAGGAGCAGTTAGATGAGCAGTTAGAGGAGCAGTTAGAGGAACAGTTAGAGGAGTTAGAGGAGCAGTTAAAGGAGCAGTTAGAGGAACAGTTAGAGGAGCAGTTAGAGGAGCAGTTAGAGGAACAGTTAGAGGAGCAGTTAGAGGAGCAGTTAGAGGAGCAGTTAGAGGAACAGTTAGAGGAGTTAGAGGAACAGTTAGAGGAGTTAGAGGAGCAGTTAGAGGAGCAGTTAGAGGAGCAGTTAGAGGAACAGTTAGAGGAACAGTTAGAGGAGTTAGAGGAGCAGTTAAAGGAGCAGTTAGAGGAACAGTTAGAGGAGCAGTTAGAGGAGCAGTTAGAGGAACAGTTAGAGGAGCAGTTAGAGGAGCAGTTAGAGGAGCAGTTAGAGGAACAGTTAGAGGAGTTAGAGGAACAGTTAGAGGAGTTAGAGGAGCAGTTAGAGGAGCAGTTAGAGGAGCAGTTAGAGGAACAGTTAGAGGAGTTAGAGGAACAGTTAGAGGAGTTAGAGGAGCAGTTAAAGGAGCAGTTAGAGGAACAGTTAGAGGAGCAGTTAGAGGAGCAGTTAGAGGAGCAGTTAGAGGAGCAGTTAGAGGAACAGTTAGAGGAACAGTTAGAGGAGCAGTTAGATGAACAGTTAGAGGAGCAGTTAGAGGAACAGTTAGAGGAGCAGTTAGAGGAGCAGTTAGAGGAGCAGTTAGAGGAACAGTTAGAGGAGCAGTTAGAGGAGCAGTTAGAGGAGCAGTTAGAGGAGCAGTTAGAGGAGCAGTTAGAGGAACAGTTAGAGGAGCAGTTAGAGGAACAGTTAGAGGAGCAGTTAGAGGAGCAGTTAGAGGAGCAGTTAGAGGAGCAGTTAGAGGAACAGTTAGAGGAACAGTTAGAGGAGCAGTTAGAGGAGCAGTTAGAGGAGCAGTTAGAGGAGCAGTTAGAGGAGCAGTTAGAGGAACAGTTAGAGGAGCAGTTAGAGGAGCAGTTAGAGGAGCAGTTAGAGGAACAGTTAGAGGAGCAGTTAGAGGAACAGTTAGAGGAGCAGTTAGAGGAACAGTTAGAGGAGCAGTTAGAGGAGCAGTTAGAGGAACAGTTAGACGAGCAGTTAGAGGAACAGTTAGAGGAGTTAGAGGAGCAGTTAGAGGAGCAGTTATAGGAGCAGTTAGAGGAGCAGTTAGAGGAGCAGTTAGAGGAACAGTTAGAGGAGCAGTTAGAGGAGCAGTTAGAGGAGCAGTTAGAGGAGCAGTTAGAGGAGCAGTTAGAGGAACAGTTAGAGGAACAGTTAGAGGAACAGTTAGAGGAGCAGTAAGAGGAGCAGTAAGAGGAGCAGTTAGAGGAACAGTTAGAGGAGCAGTTAGAGGAGTTAGAGGAACAGTTAGAGGAACAGTTAGAGGAGCAGTTAGAGGAACAGTTAGAGGAGCAGTTAGATGAGCAGTTAGAGGAGTTAGAGGAACAGTTAGAGGAACAGTTAGAGGAACAGTTAGAGGAGCAGTTAGAGGAACAGTTAGAGGAGCAGTTAGAGGAGCAGTTAGAGGAGTTAGAGGAACAGTTAGAGGAGAAGTTAGATGAGCAGTTAGAGGAGCAGTTAGAGGAGCAGTTAGAGGAGCAGTTAGAGGAGCAGTTAGAGGAGCAGTTAGAGGAGTTAGAGGAACAGTTAGAGGAGAAGTTAGATGAGCAGTTAGAGGAGCAGTTAGAGGAGCAGTTAGAGGAGCAGTTAGAGGAACAGTTAGAGGAGCAGTTAGAGGAACAGTTAGAGGAGCAGTTAGAGGAACAGTTAGAGGAGCAGTTAGAGGAGCAGTTAGAGGAGTTAGAGGAACAGTTAGAGGAGAAGTTAGATGAGCAGTTAGAGGAGCAGTTAGAGGAACAGTTAGAGGAGCAGTTAGAGGAGCAGTTAGAGGAGCAGTTAGAGGAACAGTTAGAGGAGCAGTTAGAGGAACAGTTAGAGGAGCAGTTAGAGGAGCAGTTAGAGGAGCAGTTAGAGGAGGAGTTAGAGGAGCAGTTAGAGGAACAGTTAGAGGAGCAGTTAGAGGAGCAGTTAGAGGAGCAGTTAGAGGAGCAGTTAGAGGAGCAGTTAGAGGAACAGTTAGAGGAGCAGTTAGAGGAGCAGTTAGAGCAGCAGTTAGAGGAGCAGTTAGAGGAGCAGTTAGAGGAGCAGTTTGAGGAACAGTTAGAGGAGCAGTTAGAGGAGCAGTTAGAGGAGCAGTTAGAGCAGCAGTTAGAGGAGCAGTTAGAGGAGCAGTTAGAGGAGCAGTTTGAGGAACAGTTAGAGGAGCAGTTAGAGGAGCAGTTAGAGGAGCAGTTAGAGGAACAGTTAGAGGAGTTAGAGGAGCAGTTAGAGGAGCAGTTAGAGGAACAGTTAGAGGAGTTAGAGGAGCAGTTAGAGGAGCAGTTAGAGGAGCAGTTAGAGGAGCAGTTAGAGGAGCAGTTAGAGGAGCAGTTAGAGGAGCAGTTAGAGGAGCAGTTAGAGGAGGAGTTAGAGGAGCAGTTAGAGGAGCAGTTAGAGGAACAGTTAGAGGAACAGTTAGAGGAGCAGTTAGAGGAGTTAGAGGAGCAGTTAGAGGAGCAGTTAGAGGAGCAGTTAGAGGAGCAGTTAGAGGAGCAGTTAGAGGAACAGTTAGAGGAGCAGTTAGAGGAACAGTTAGAGGAACAGTTAGAGGAACAGTTAGAGGAACAGTTAGAGGAACAGTTAGAGGAACAGTTAGAGGAGCAGTTAGAGGAGCAGTTAGAGGAGCAGTTAGAGGAACAGTTAGAGGAGCAGTTAGAGGAACAGTTAGAGGAACAGTTAGAGGAACAGTTAGAGGAGCAGTTAGAGGAACAGTTAGAGGAACAGTTAGAGGAACAGTTAGAGGAGCAGTTAGAGGAGCAGTTAGAGGAGCAGTTAGAGGAGCAGTTAAAGGAGCAGTTAGAGGAGCAGTTAGAGGAGCAGTTAGAGGAACAGTTAGAGGAGCAGTTAGAGGAACAGTTAGAGGAACAGTTAGAGGAACAGTTAGAGGAACAGTTAGAGGAACAGTTAGAGGAGCAGTTAGAGGAGCAGTTAGAGGAGCAGTTAGAGGAGCAGTTAGAGGAACAGTTAGAGGAACAGTTAGAGGAACAGTTAGAGGAACAGTTAGAGGAACAGTTAGAGGAACAGTTAGAGGAGCAGTTAGAGGAACAGTTAGAGGAACAGTTAGAGGAACAGTTAGAGGAGCAGTTAGAGGAGCAGTTAGAGGAGCAGTTAGAGGAGCAGTTAGAGGAGCAGTTAGAGGAGCAGTTAGAGGAGCAGTTAGAGGAGCAGTTAGAGGAGTTAGAGGAACAGTTAGAGGAGCAGTTAGAGGAGAAGTTAGAGGAACAGTTAGAGGAACAGTTAGAGGAGCAGTTAGAGGAACAGTTAGAGGATCAGTTAGAGGAGCAGTTAAAGGAGCAGTTAGAGGAACAGTTAGAGGAGCAGTTAGAGGAACAGTTAGAGGAACAGTTAGAGGAACAGTTAGAGGAGGAGTTAGAGGAGCAGTTAGAGGAACAGTTAGAGGAGCAGTTAGAGGAGCAGTTAGAGGAACAGTTAGAGGAGCAGTTAGAGGAGAAGTTAAAGGAGCAGTTAGAGGAACAGTTAGAGGAGCAGTTAAAGGAGCAGTTAGAGGAACAGTTAGAGGAGCAGTTAGAGGAGCAGTTAGAGGAACAGGTAGAGGAGCAGTTAGAGGAACAGTTAGAGGAGCAGTTACAGGAACAGTTAGAGGAGCAGTTAGAGGAACAGTTAGAGGAGCAGTTAGAGGAGAAGTTAAAGGAGCAGTTAGAGGAACAGTTAGAGGAACAGTTAGAGGAGCAGTTAGAGGAACAGTTAGAGGAGCAGTTAGATGAACAGTTAGAGGAACAGTTAGATGAGCAGTTAGAGGAGCAGTTAGAGAAACAGTTAGAGGAGCAGTTAGAGGAACAGTTAGAGGAGCAGTTAGAGGAACAGTTAGAGGAGCAGTTAGAGGAGAAGTTAAAGAAGCAGTTAGAGGAGCAGTTAGAGGAACAGTTAGAGGAGCAGTTAGAGGAGCAGTTAGAGGAACAGTTAGAGGAGCAGTTAGAGGAACAGTTAGAGGAGCAGTTAGAGGAGCAGTTAGAGGAGTTAGAGGAGCAGTTAGAGGAGCAGTTAGAGGAACAGTTAGAGGAGCAGTTAGAGGAACAGTTAGAGGAGCAGTTAGAGGAGCAGTTAGAGGAACAGTTAGAGGAGTTAGAGGAGCAGTTAGAGGAGCAGTTAGAGGAGCAGTTAGAGGAGTTAGAGGAGCAGTTAGAGGAGCAGTTAGAGGAACAGTTAGAGGAACAGTTAGAGGAACAGTTAGAGGAGCAGTTAGAGGAGCAGTTAGAGGAGCAGTTAGAGGAGCAGTTAGAGGAGTTAGAGGAGCAGTTAGAGGAGCAGTTAGAGGAACAGTTAGAGGAGCAGTTAGAGGAGTTAGAGGAGCAGTTAGAGGAACAGTTAGAGGAACAGTTAGAGGAGCAGTTAGTGGAACAGTTAGAGGAGCAGTTAGAGGAACAGTTAGAGGAGCAGTTAGAGGAGCAGTTAGAGGAACAGTTAGAGGAGCAGTTAGAGGAGTTAGAGGAGCAGTTAGAGGAACAGTTAGAGGAACAGTTAGAGGAGCAGTTAGTGGAACAGTTAGAGGAGAAGTTAAAGAAGCAGTTAGAGGAGCAGTTAGAGGAACAGTTAGAGGAGCAGTTAGAGGAGAAGTTAAAGAAGCAGTTAGAGGAGCAGTTAGAGGAACAGTTAGAGGAGCAGTTAGAGGAGCAGTTAGAGGAGAAGTTAAAGAAGCAGTTAGAGGAGCAGTTAGAGGAACAGTTAGAGGAGCAGTTAGAGGAGCAGTTAGAGGAACAGTTAGAGGAACAGTTAGAGGAGCAGTTAGAGGAGCAGTTAGAGGAGCAGTTAGAGGAGCAGTTAGAGGAGTTAGAGGAGCAGTTAGAGGAGCAGTTAGAGGAACAGTTAGAGGAACAGTTAGAGGAACAGTTAGAGGAGCAGTTAGAGGAGCAGTTAGAGGAGCAGTTAGAGGAGCAGTTAGAGGAGTTAGAGGAGCAGTTAGAGGAGCAGTTAGAGGAACAGTTAGAGGAGCAGTTAGAGGAGTTAGAGGAGCAGTTAGAGGAACAGTTAGAGGAACAGTTAGAGGAGCAGTTAGTGGAACAGTTAGAGGAGCAGTTAGAGGAACAGTTAGAGGAGCAGTTAGAGGAGCAGTTAGAGGAACAGTTAGAGGAGCAGTTAGAGGAACAGTTAGAGGAGCAGTTAGAGGAGCAGTTAGAGGAACAGTTAGAGGAGCAGTTAGAGGAGCAGTTAGAGGAGGAGTTAGAGGAGCAGTTAGAGGAACAGTTAGAGGAGCAGTTAGAGGAGGAGTTAGAGGAGCAGTTAGAGGAACAGTTAGAGGAACAGTTAGAGGAGTTAGAGGAGCAGTAAGAGGAGAAGTTAGAGGAGCAGTTAGAGGAACAGTTAGAGGAGTTAGAGGAGCAGTTAGAGGAACAGTTAGAGGAACAGTTAGAGGAGCAGTTAGAGGAGCAGTTAGAGGAGCAGTTAGAGGAGCAGTTAGAGGAACAGTTAGAGGAACAGTTAGAGGAGTTAGAGGAGCAGTTAGAGGAACAGTTAGAGGAACAGTTAGAGGAGTTAGAGGAGCAGTAAGAGGAGAAGTTAGAGGAGCAGTTAGAGGAGCAGTTAGAGGAGCAGTTAGAGGAGAAGTTAAAGGAGCAGTTAGAGGAACAGTTAGAGGAACAGTTAGAGGAACAGTTAGAGGAGTTAGAGGAGCAGTTAGAGGAGCAGTTAGATGAGCAGTTAGAGGAACAGTTAGAGGAACAGTTAGACGAGGAGTTAGAGGAGCAGTTAGAGGAACAGTTAGAGGAGCAGTTACATGAGCAGTTAGAGGAGGAGTTAGAGGAGCAGTTAGAGGAACAGTTAGAGGAACAGTTAGAGGAGTTAGAGGAGCAGTTAAAGGAGCAGTTAGAGGAACAGTTAGAGGAGCAGTTAAAGGAGCAGTTAGATGAACAGTTAGAGGAACAGTTAGAGGAGCAGTTAGAGGAACAGTTAGAGGAGCAGTTAGATGAACAGTTAGAGGAGCAGTTAGAGGAGCAGTTAGAGGAACAGTTAGAGGAGCAGTTAGAGGAGCAGTTAGAGGAACAGTTAGAGGAACAGTTAGAGGAGCAGTTAGAGGAGCAGTTAGAGGAACAGTTAGAGGAGCAGTTAAAGGAGCAGTTAGAGGAACAGTTAGAGGAGCAGTTAAAGGAGCAGTTAGAGGAACAGTTAGAGGAACAGTTAGAGGAACAGTTAGATGAGTTAGAGGAGCAGTTAGCGGAACACTTAGAGGAGCAGTTAGAGGAACAGTTAGAGGAGCAGTTAAAGGAACAGTTAGAGGAGCAGTTAAAGGAGCAGTTAGAGGAGCAGTTAGAGGAGTTAGAGGAGCAGTTAGAGGAGTTAGAGGAGCAGTTAGAGGAGCAGTTAGAGGAGTTAGAGGAGCAGTTAGAGGAGCAGTTAGAGGAACAGTTAGAGGAGCAGTTAGAGGAGCAGTTAGAGGAGCAGTTAGAGGAGCAGTTAGAGGAGCAGTTAGAGGAGTTAGAGGAGCAGTTAGAGGAGCAGTTAGAGGAACAGTTAGAGGAGCAGTTAGAGGAGCAGTTAGAGGAGCAGTTAGAGGAGCAGTTAGAGGAACAGTTAGAGGAGCAGTTAGAGGAGCAGTTAGAGGAACAGTTAGAGGAGCAGTTAGAGGAGTTAGAGGAGCAGTTAGAGGAACAGTTAGAGGAACAGTTAGAGGAGTTAGAGGAGCAGTTAGAGAAGCAGTTAGAGGAGCAGTTAGAGGAGCAGTTAGAGGAACAGTTAGAGGAGCAGTTAGAGGAGTTAGAGGAGCAGTTAGAGGAGCAGTTAGAGGATCAGTTAGAGGAGCAGTTAGAGGAACAGTTAGAGGAGCAGTTAGAGGAGCAGTTAGAGGAGCAGTTAGAGGAACAGTTAGAGGAGCAGTTAGAGGAGCAGTTAGAGGAACAGTTAGAGGAGCAGTTAGAGGAGCAGTTAGAGGAGCAGTTAGAGGAGCAGTTAGAGGAGCAGTTAGAGGAACAGTTAGAGGAGTTAGAGGAGCAGTTAGAGGAACAGTTAGAGGAACCGTTAGAGGAGCAGTTAGAGGAGCAGTTAGAGGAGCAGTTAGAGGAGCAGTTAGAGGAGCAGTTAGAGGAGCAGTTAGAGGAACAGTTAGAGGAGCAGTTAGAGGAGTTAGAGGAACAGTTAGAGGAGTTAGAGGAACAGTTAGAGGAACCGTTAGAGGAGCAGTTAGAGGAGCAGTTAGAGGAGCAGTTAGAGGAGCAGTTAGAGGAGCAGTTAGAGGAGCAGTTAGAGGAACAGTTAGAGGAACAGTTAGAGGAGCAGTTAGAGGAGCAGTTAGAGGAACAGTTAGAGGAACAGTTAGAGGAGCAGTTAGAGGAGTTAGAGGAGCAGTTAGAGGAGCAGTTAGAGGAGCAGTTAGAGGAGCAGTTAGAGGAGCAGTTAGAGGAGCAGTTAGAGGAGCAGTTAGAGGAGCAGTTAGAGGAACAGTTAGAGGAATAGTTAGAGGAGTTAGAGGAGCAGTTAGAGGAGCAGTTAGAGGAGCAGTTAGATGAGCAGTTAGAGGAGCAGTTAGAGGAGCAGTTAGAGGAGTTAGAGGAGCAGTTAGAGGAGCAGTTAGAGGAACAGTTAGAGGAGCAGTTAGAGGATCAGTTAGAGGAACAGTTAGAGGAGCAGTTAGAGGAGCAGTTAGAGGAGCAGTTAGAGGAGCAGTTAGAGGAGCAGTTAGAGGAGCAGTTAGAGGAGCAGTTAGAGGAGCAGTTAGAGGAACAGTTAGAGGAATAGTTAGAGGAGTTAGAGGAGCAGTTAGAGGAGCAGTTAGAGGAGCAGTTAGATGAGCAGTTAGAGGAGCAGTTAGAGGAGCAGTTAGAGGAGTTAGAGGAGCAGTTAGAGGAGCAGTTAGAGGAACAGTTAGAGGAGCAGTTAGAGGAGCAGTTAGAGCAGACCTGGGCATTGTACGGCCCGCGGGATGATTCTGACCGGCCCGCGAAAGATTACATGATAACGAAAAAAAATTAAAAAAAATTTTAAATTTTTTTTTTTTTTTTTCTTTTTTTTTTTATATATATTTTTTTCATGTCAACGTTCACACGCACAGTATACGCTTAGGAGACATGCTCAGAAGATGTTGGTTCTCTTTGGATCCACCTACATATGTGAACAGACATTCTCAGTCATGACGTTTACCAAGTCCAGGTACAGATCCTCTCTCACTGATGAACATCTGGCAGCTGTGCTTCGCATCTCCACCTCAGACATGCAACCTGACTTTGATGGACTTGTTAAAGCTCAACAGAGACTGGATTTCTCACACTGAATGAAAAAAAAAGAACTGAAGAACACTAAAATGTGGAAATATAACAAGTGAAATGGGACACTTCTTTACACAGTTCAGTGACATGTCTTGTTTATTTTTGCTATAAGATGATGTGATGTCTTTAGAAAGCTAAGAAAATCCTTGTTTCAATAGTATATGAAACTCAAAATGCCCTTTGTAATTAATGTTTCACATTTTGTTTATCATTTTGGAAATAAATTCTATTTGAATAAATTATATTTTTGAAAGCTAACCGCACCTTTTAATTGCCAAATAATAACATACACTCTTACCAGGGGTCAAAACAATGCCATTTACTGCTTTTTATATAGAAATAAAATGTATATTATGCATAATTGAGTTTGGAATTTTGGCCCGGCCCCCCAACATATTTTCAGTTGCTCATTCGGCCCCCCGGGAAAAATAATTGCCCACCCCTGAGTTAGAGGAACAGTTAGAGGAGCAGTTAGAGGAGTTAGAGGAGCAGTTAGAGGAGCAGTTAGAGGAGTTAGAGGAACAGTTAGAGGAGCAGTTAGAGGAGTTAGAGGAGCAGTTAGAGGAGCAGTTAGAGGAGTTAGAGGAGCAGTTAGAGCAGTTAGAGGAACAGTTAGAGGAGCAGTTAGATGAGTTAAAGGAGCAGTTAGAGGAGCAGTTAGAGGAGCAGTTAGAAGAGTTAGAGGAGCAGTTAGAGGAGCAGTTAGAGGAACAGTTAGAGGAGCAGTTAGAGGAGCAGTTAGAAGAGTTAGAGGAGCAGTTAGAGGAGCAGTTAGAGGAACAGTTAGAGGAGTTAGAGGAGCAGTTAGAGGAGCAGTTAGAGGAGCAGTTAGAGGAGCAGTTAGAGGAGCAGTTAGAGGAACAGTTAGAGGAGTTAGAGGAGCAGTTAGATGAGCAGTTAGAGGAGCAGTTAGAGGAGCAGTTAGAGGAGTTAGAGGAACAGTTAGAGGAGCAGTTAGAGGAGTTAGAGGAGCAGTTAGAGGAGCAGTTAGAGGAGCAGTTAGAGGAGCAGTTAGAGGAGCAGTTAGAGGAGCAGTTAGAGGAGCAGTTAGAGGAGCAGTTAGAGGAGCAGTTAGAGGAACAGTTAGAGGAGCAGTTAGAGGAGCAGTTAGAGGAGCAGTTAGAGGAGCAGTTAGAGGAGCAGTTAGAGGAGCAGTTAGAGGAGCAGTTAGAGGAGCAGTTAGAGGAGCAGTTAGAGGAACAGTTAGAGGAGCAGTTAGAGGAGCAGTTAGAGGAGCAGTTAGAGGAGCAGTTAGAGGAGCAGTTAGAGGAGCAGTTAGAGGAGCAGTTAGAGGAGTTAGAGGATCAGTTAGAGGAGCAGTTAGAGGAGCAGTTAGAGGAGCAGTTAGAGGAGCAGTTAGAGGAGTTAGAGGAACAGTTAGAGGAGCAGTTAGAGGAACAGTTAGAGGAGCAGTTAGAGGAGTTAGAGGAGCAGTTAGAGGAGTTAGAGGAGCAGTTAGAGGAGCAGTTAGAGGAGTTAGAGGAGCAGTAAGAGGAGCAGTTAGAGGAGCAGTTAGAGGAGTTAGAGGAGCAGTTAGAGGAACAGTTAAAGGAGCAGTTAGAGGAACAGTTAGAGGAACAGTTAGAGGAGTTAGAGGAGTTAGAGGAACAGTTAGAGGAGCAGTTAGAGGAACAGTTAAAGGAGCAGTTAAAGGAGCAGTTAGAGGAACAGTTAGAGAAGTTAGAGGAGTTAGAGGAACAGTTAGAGGAGCAGTTAGAGGAGCAGTTAGACGAACAGTTAGAGGAGTTAGAGGAGTTAGAGGAGCAGTTAGAGGAACAGTTAGAGAAGTTAGAGGAGCAGTTAGAGGAGCAGTTAGAGGAGCAGTTAGACGAACAGTTAGAGGAGCAGTTAGAGGAGCAGTTAGAGGAGCAGTTAGAGGAGCAGTTAGAGGAACAGTTAGAGGAGCAGTTAGAGGAACAGTTAGAGGAACAGTTAGAGGAACAGTTAGAGGAACAGTTAGAGGAACAGTTAGAGGAACAGTTAGAGGAGCAGTTAGAGGAACAGTTAGAGGAACAGTTAGAGGAGCAGTTAGAGGAGCAGTTAGAGGAGCAGTTAGAGGAGCAGTTAGAGGAGCAGTTAGAGGAGCAGTTAGAGGAGCAGTTAGAGGAGCAGTTAGAGGAGTTAGAGGAACAGTTAGAGGAGCAGTTAGAGGAGAAGTTAGAGGAACAGTTAGAGGAACAGTTAGAGGAGCAGTTAGAGGAACAGTTAGAGGATCAGTTAGAGGAGCAGTTAAAGGAGCAGTTAGAGGAACAGTTAGAGGAGCAGTTAGAGGAGCAGTTAGAGGAGCAGTTAGAGGAACAGTTAGAGGAGCAGTTAGAGGAGCAGTTAGAGGAACAGTTAGAGGAGCAGTTAGAGGAGAAGTTAAAGGAGCAGTTAGAGGAACAGTTAGAGGAGCAGTTAAAGGAGCAGTTAGAGGAACAGTTAGAGGAGCAGTTAGAGGAGCAGTTAGAGGAACAGGTAGAGGAGCAGTTAGAGGAACAGTTAGAGGAGCAGTTAGAGGAACAGTTAGAGGAGCAGTTAGAGGAACAGTTAGAGGAGCAGTTAGAGGAGAAATTAAAGGAGCAGTTAGAGGAACAGTTAGAGGAACAGTTAGAGGAGCAGTTAGAGGAACAGTTAGAGGAGCAGTTAGATGAACAGTTAGAGGAACAGTTAGATGAGCAGTTAGATGAGCAGTTAGAGGAACAGTTAGAGGAGCAGTTAGAGGAACAGTTAGAGGAGCAGTTAGAGGAACAGTTAGAGGAGCAGTTAGAGGAGAAGTTAAAGAAGCAGTTAGAGGAGCAGTTAGAGGAACAGTTAGAGGAGCAGTTAGAGGAGCAGTTAGAGGAACAGTTAGAGGAGCAGTTAGAGGAACAGTTAGAGGAGCAGTTAGAGGAGCAGTTAGAGGAGTTAGAGGAGCAGTTAGAGGAGCAGTTAGAGGAACAGTTAGAGGAGCAGTTAGAGGAACAGTTAGAGGAGCAGTTAGAGGAGCAGTTAGAGGAACAGTTAGAGGAGTTAGAGGAGCAGTTAGAGGAGCAGTTAGGGGAGTTAGAGGAGCAGTTAGAGGAGCAGTTAGAGGAGCAGTTAGAGGAGCAGTTAGAGGAGTTAGAGGAGCAGTTAGAGGAGCAGTTAGAGGAACAGTTAGAGGAACAGTTAGAGGAACAGTTAGAGGAGCAGTTAGAGGAGCAGTTAGAGGAGCAGTTAGAGGAGCAGTTAGAGGAGTTAGAGGAGCAGTTAGAGGAGCAGTTAGAGGAACAGTTAGAGGAGCAGTTAGAGGAGTTAGAGGAGCAGTTAGAGGAACAGTTAGAGGAACAGTTAGAGGAGCAGTTAGTGGAGCAGTTAGAGGAACAGTTAGAGGAGCAGTTAGAGGAGCAGTTAGAGGAACAGTTAGAGGAGCAGTTAGAGGAGCAGTTAGAGGAGGAGTTAGAGGAGCAGTTAGAGGAACAGTTAGAGGAGCAGTTAGAGGAGGAGTTAGAGGAGCAGTTAGAGGAACAGTTAGAGGAACAGTTAGAGGAGTTAGAGGAGCAGTAAGAGGAGAAGTTAGAGGAGCAGTTAGAGGAGCAGTTAGAGGAGCAGTTAGAGGAGAAGTTAAAGGAGCAGTTAGAGGAACAGTTAGAGGAACAGTTAGAGGAACAGTTAGAGGAGTTAGAGGAGCAGTTAGAGGAACAGTTAGAGGAACAGTTAGAGGAGCAGTTAGAGGAGCAGTTAGAGGAGCAGTTAGAGGAGCAGTTAGAGGAACAGTTAGAGGAACAGTTAGAGGAGTTAGAGGAGCAGTTAGAGGAACAGTTAGAGGAACAGTTAGAGGAGTTAGAGGAGCAGTAAGAGGAGAAGTTAGAGGAGCAGTTAGAGGAGCAGTTAGAGGAGCAGTTAGAGGAGAAGTTAAAGGAGCAGTTAGAGGAACAGTTAGAGGAACAGTTAGAGGAACAGTTAGAGGAGTTAGAGGAGCAGTTAGAGGAGCAGTTAGATGAGCAGTTAGAGGAACAGTTAGAGGAACAGTTAGACGAGGAGTTAGAGGAGCAGTTAGAGGAACAGTTAGAGGAGCAGTTACATGAGCAGTTAGAGGAGGAGTTAGAGGAGCAGTTAGAGGAACAGTTAGAGGAGCAGTTAGAGGAACAGTTAGAGGAGCAGTTAAAGGAGCAGTTAGATGAACAGTTAGAGGAACAGTTAGAGGAGCAGTTAGAGGAACAGTTAGAGGAGCAGTTAGATGAACAGTTAGAGGAGCAGTTAGAGGAGCAGTTAGAGGAACAGTTAGAGGAGCAGTTAGAGGAGCAGTTAGAGGAGCAGTTAAAGGAGCAGTTAGAGGAACAGTTAGAGGAGCAGTTAAAGGAGCAGTTAGAGGAACAGTTAGAGGAACAGTTAGAGGAACAGTTAGAGGAGCAGTTAGAGGAACAGTTAGAGGAGCAGTTAAAGGAACAGTTAGAGGAGCAGTTAAAGGAGCAGTTAGAGGAGCAGTTAGAGGAGTTAGAGGAGCAGTTAGAGGAGTTAGAGGAGCAGTTAGAGGAGCAGTTAGAGGAGCAGTTAGAGGAGTTAGAGGAGCAGTTAGAGGAGCAGTTAGAGGAACAGTTAGAGGAGCAGTTAGAGGAGCAGTTAGAGGAGCAGTTAGAGGAGCAGTTAGAGGAACAGTTAGAGGAGCAGTTAGAGGAGCAGTTAGAGGAACAGTTAGAGGAGCAGTTAGAGGAGTTAGAGGAGCAGTTAGAGGAACAGTTAGAGGAACAGTTAGAGGAGTTAGAGGAGCAGTTAGAGAAGCAGTTAGAGGAGCAGTTAGAGGAGCAGTTAGAGGAACAGTTAGAGGAGCAGTTAGAGGAGTTAGAGGAGCAGTTAGAGGAGCAGTTAGAGGATCAGTTAGAGGAGCAGTTAGAGGAGCAGTTAGAGGAGCAGTTAGAGGAGCAGTTAGAGGAACAGTTAGAGGAGCAGTTAGAGGAGCAGTTAGAGGAGCAGTTAGAGGAGCAGTTATAGGAACAGTTAGAGGAGCAGTTAGAGGAGCAGTTAGAGGAACAGTTAGAGGAGCAGTTAGAGGAGCAGTTAGAGGAGCAGTTAGAGGAGCAGTTAGAGGAGCAGTTAGAGGAACAGTTAGAGGAGTTAGAGGAGCAGTTAGAGGAACAGTTAGAGGAACCGTTAGAGGAGCAGTTAGAGGAGCAGTTAGAGGAGCAGTTAGAGGAGCAGTTAGAGGAGCAGTTAGAGGAGCAGTTAGAGGAGCAGTTAGAGGAACAGTTAGAGGAGCAGTTAGAGGAGTTAGAGGAACAGTTAGAGGAGTTAGAGGAACAGTTAGAGGAACCGTTAGAGGAGCAGTTAGAGGAGCAGTTAGAGGAGCAGTTAGAGGAGCAGTTAGAGGAGCAGTTAGAGGAGCAGTTAGAGGAACAGTTAGAGGAACAGTTAGAGGAGCAGTTAGAGGAGCAGTTAGAGGAACAGTTAGAGGAACAGTTAGAGGAGCAGTTAGAGGAGTTAGAGGAGCAGTTAGAGGAGCAGTTAGAGGAGCAGTTAGAGGAGCAGTTAGAGGAGCAGTTAGAGGAGCAGTTAGAGGAGCAGTTAGAGGAACAGTTAGAGGAATAGTTAGAGGAGTTAGAGGAGCAGTTAGAGGAGCAGTTAGAGGAGCAGTTAGATGAGCAGTTAGAGGAGCAGTTAGAGGAGCAGTTAGAGGAGTTAGAGGAGCAGTTAGAGGAGCAGTTAGAGGAACAGTTAGAGGAGCAGTTAGAGGAGCAGTTAGAGGAACAGTTAGAGGAGCAGTTAGAGGAGCAGTTAGAGGAGCAGTTAGAGGAGCAGTTAGAGGAGCAGTTAGAGGAGCAGTTAGAGGAGCAGTTAGAGGAGCAGTTAGAGGAACAGTTAGAGGAATAGTTAGAGGAGTTAGAGGAGCAGTTAGAGGAGCAGTTAGAGGAGCAGTTAGATGAGCAGTTAGAGGAGCAGTTAGAGGAGCAGTTAGAGGAGTTAGAGGAGCAGTTAGAGGAGCAGTTAGAGGAACAGTTAGAGGAGCAGTTAGAGGAGCAGTTAGAGGAACAGTTAGAGGAGCAGTTAGAGGAGTTAGAGGAGCAGTTAGAGGAGTTGGAGGAACAGTTAGAGGAGCAGTTAGAGGAGTTAGAGGAGCAGTTAGAGGAGCAGTTAGAGGAGTTAGAGGAGCAGTTAGAGCAGTTAGAGGAACAGTTAGAGGAGCAGTTAGATGAGTTAAAGGAGCAGTTAGAGGAGCAGTTAGAGGAGCAGTTAGAAGAGTTAGAGGAGCAGTTAGAGGAGCAGTTAGAGGAACAGTTAGAGGAGCAGTTAGAGGAGCAGTTAGAAGAGTTAGAGGAGCAGTTAGAGGAGCAGTTAGAGGAACAGTTAGAGGAGTTAGAGGAGCAGTTAGAGGAGCAGTTAGAGGAGCAGTTAGAGGAGCAGTTAGAGGAGCAGTTAGAGGAACAGTTAGAGGAGTTAGAGGAGCAGTTAGATGAGCAGTTAGAGGAGCAGTTAGAGGAGCAGTTAGAGGAGTTAGAGGAACAGTTAGAGGAGCAGTTAGAGGAGTTAGAGGAGCAGTTAGAGGAGCAGTTAGAGGAGCAGTTAGAGGAGCAGTTAGAGGAGTTAGAGGATCAGTTAGAGGATCAGTTAGAGGAGCAGTTAGAGGAGCAGTTAGAGGAGCAGTTAGAGGAGCAGTTAGAGGAGCAGTTAGAGGAGCAGTTAGAGGAGCAGTTAGAGGAGCAGTTAGAAGAGCAGTTAGAGGAACAGTTAGAGGAGCAGTTAGAGGAGCAGTTAGAGGAGCAGTTAGAGGAGCAGTTAGAGGAGCAGTTAGAGGAGCAGTTAGAGGAGCAGTTAGAGGAACAGTTAGAGGAGCAGTTAGAGGAGCAGTTAGAGGAGCAGTTAGAGGAGCAGTTAGAGGAGCAGTTAGAGGAGCAGTTAGAGGAGTTAGAGGATCAGTTAGAGGATCAGTTAGAGGAGCAGTTAGAGGAGCAGTTAGAGGAGCAGTTAGAGGAGTTAGAGGAACAGTTAGAGGAGCAGTTAGAGGAACAGTTAGAGGAGCAGTTAGAGGAGTTAGAGGATCAGTTAGAGGAGCAGTTAGAGGAACAGTTAGAGGAGCAGTTAGAGGAGCAGTTAGAGGAGCAGTTAGAGGAGCAGTTAGAGGAGCAGTTAGAGGAGCAGTTAGAGGAACAGTTAGAGGAACAGTTAGAGGAGCAGTTAGAGGAGCAGTTAGAGGAGTTAGAGGAGCAGTTAGAGGAGCAGTTAGAGGAGTTAGAGGAGCAGTAAGAGGAGCAGTTAGAGGAGCAGTTAGAGGAGTTAGAGGAGCAGTTAGAGGAACAGTTAAAGGAGCAGTTAGAGGAACAGTTAGAGGAACAGTTAGAGGAGTTAGAGGAGTTAGAGGAACAGTTAGAGGAGCAGTTAGAGGAACAGTTAAAGGAGCAGTTAAAGGAGCAGTTAGAGGAACAGTTAGAGGAGTTAGAGGAGTTAGAGGAACAGTTAGAGGAGCAGTTAGAGGAGCAGTTAGACGAACAGTTAGAGGAGTTAGAGGAGTTAGAGGAGCAGTTAGAGGAACAGTTAGAGAAGTTAGAGGAGCAGTTAGAGGAGCAGTTAGAGGAGCAGTTAGACGAACAGTTAGAGGAGTTAGAGGAGCAGTTAGAGGAGCAGTTAGACGAACAGTTAGAGGAGTTAGAGGAGCAGTTAGAGGAGCAGTTAGAGGAACAGTTAGAGGAGTTAGAGGAGCAGTTAGAGGAGCAGTTAGAGGAGGAGTTAGAGGAACAGTTAGACGAACAGTTAGAGGAGTTAGGGCATGCGTCCACCTAGCGCACATTTCCAGCTGGAAAACGCTGGCAGTGCGCCGGTAGTGCTGGGATGAAGCGCTTGCGGTGAGAAAAAAATAACGCAGCGGGTGCCTCTTAGCAAGATGACAGAGAGAAAGAAATCTAGCGACAGCCATCTTTTTATTGTATTTTACTGCCGCGGTTTTGCACATATAGCTTTATTGTATATTAATTATATATATAGTTATTGCCTGACACCACAGTTCGCCCTTTGCTTTTTATTAGCTTTTTATTAGTGTATTCGTGTAGTTATTAGTGTACTTGTGCTTTGTCGCGAATCGCAATGGCCCGTCTCTTTGGGTAGACAGGCAGGCAACTCCGGTGTCAGGTTACAAACAGAGTGGTAGATATGATTGGCTGTGATTGGTTGTCTGAAAATGCGCTCAGCTCATCACTGAAAAGTTCAGAAAGTTTCAACTTTAAACGCTGGGCGCGGCCGCTCAAAAAAACTGAAAGGCGCTGAAAAAAGAAGCAGACTGCAGCGCATTTCCTATAGGCGGCAGCATGCGGCCGCATACGGTCTGTCCTCATTGGGAACAATTGACAAAAGACGCTTGCGCCCAGAAATATGCGGCAGGTGGACGCAAGCCCTTAGAGCAGGGGTAGGCAATTAAGTTTGGCCGAGGGCCACATTTTTTCCAAGCCATTGTATGGGGGGCCGGTAACAAAAACAATGGCTAATTTAATATATTGATAGTGAAAACATTTTAACTCTGTGACAGACATAACTAAGACATACATTTGTGGCAGAGGCAGATAATGCACAAAATAAACTAGCTGCATAGGTGGCCTAATAAACTGTCAACGACATACACATTTGCACTGAACATTATACCTTTGTCTCTTTGCCATTTTATTATAAAACCAGAGACAAGCGCCTCTCTCTTATCGGCCTATCTTTATCTAACATTACGCGCAACCAATGTGTCTATCTGACGGCCCTTTCTGTGGAGCGCACTGGACTATTGAGAAACAATAGGAATTTTCCATTGGTTCTCCCAGTCCATGTGACCATTTCTAGCATTTCCATTGGCTATACTATACTAGCCGCTATAGTGACAGACATATATTGAAATTCTTTATTCGGAATAACCCCTTGAGATGTAGCATCTCGTTTTCGAGGGGCTCCTAACACAATACAATGTATATACATTTTCAAAAAAAAAGAAGAAAAAACACACAAAAAACATTGGAAATCAAAACATTCTACAACAACAAAATCAACTGAGAAATGACATTACAAAATAAGTAAACCAACATACAAGATCACAAAAAAAACAGGACAAACAAAACAAAACACAAATCAAGCAGGATAGGAATGGATTGTTAATTCATACGAGATAAGTAGTGAAAGTCATGATAGTATGCAGTATATAAATGATAAACTAAAAATTATAAATTAAAAACATGTACATGTACTATGAAAGTAAGAAGACAGCGCATTTTTTAATAAATAAAAAGATGAGATGGAACGAGTATTTGCAGGTAAATTATTCCAATCAGAAGGGGCTTTGAACAAAAAGGCTTTCTTGGCTGTTGCTTTTGAGAGTGTTGAAAGAGTAGGTATGGAAAAATAGAGTTGGCTAGAATGCCTTAAATAATAATTGGAAGAATATGGAGTGAAGTATTGTTTTAGATATTGCGGATAATTACGATGAATACATTTGAAAATAAATTGTAACCAGTGGCGCTGTCTTCTTACAGTGGGAGAGGGCAAATTAGACATAGATATATGATAAATGGATAGATACAGCGGATTAGATGCAGTCCAGAGAAAACAACCAATCTAGATATTTCAAGATTCTATGCTTTACATCCGTGCATTCTCTGAGAGATGCACTACATTTTGAGATGACAATCGATTCCGATACAATAAAGCAAGTCTTTATCACAAGCAAATCCAAAGATATTTAATGTTTTACAAAACATGTCTACTGTTGCGCCCGGCTTTAGAGGGTTAAAAGCCTAATAGTATTTTTTATTTAGTTAATACATGTCTCATTGTAATTCCTTATATACCTAATGTAGCGCATCTTCTTGAAGCAGATTCAGCTTTTTTTGTTCTGATTTGACTTCAGTTTAATTGCATTGTTACTGTTCACATGTGTGGTGCCGTCACAGTCATATATAAGTAAAGATACAGTTTGAATTACTTACTGATCTGATGTTCTATATCATACTAGCTTCCGCTCAGCGTCATCTGCACTAACCTCACTTCGTGCATATGCACTGAATAAAAACTCACAATGTACCTTTACATACCAACATTCGTCTGGCCACACCCCTATCCTCTACCTTCATAAGCAGGTGTGTGGCCCCACACTCGCCTCCTTCTTCACTTTCACCACAAGAAAGTGCCTGTATACCAATCACTTGACAAGGGCAGGCATGCAGTGATAGTCAAACGTGGTTAAACGCCGTTTAGGCTACGTCACTGAGGCAGAAGTGCGCGCATCCTATTATTATGCAAAGTCTAGGTGATAAGTGCCGGCCGGGTATACGGCGCGACGACACAAAAATGACTCGTTGCGCCGTATACCCCGGCCGCCGGCCGGCACTTATCACCTAGACTTTGCATAATAATAGGATACCGACAACCAAAATACAAGCCCTGTAGGTGGGGGGTTGCTTGATCTCCCGACTGGAAGGATGAGACAAGTTGTGCTTCAGTCTGAAGGAAACTGTCCTTCAGTAAACTAACTCTGAGTTACATTGTTAATTTAGTTTGTATTTACTTTTCTAGTTTAAGTTAATTCAATTAAAGAAATTGTAACTACAATTACATTTAAAACATTGTTATGCATAATAATCATCTGTTCTGTGCGCAACCGAGGGAACATGTATGCGTGCGCGGGAGCGCGCGTGCACGTGGCGTTTGGCCTTGGCCCATATTACGACTGCACCACTGGACAAGGGTATTAAGCTGAAGAAAGTTGAGTTACGTGTTTAAATTTTTTCTTGCTTTTTTCTTTCTCTCATACTTTTACAAAGAAAAAAGCTAAGTCATAATGTTTACCTCGGAGGGTCGCGCTAGCAACGTTACCCTTCACCAGCGGTTCTTCATTTCCTCCTCTGCCGTACATCTTGGAGCGGGGTTGACGCCACTGTCGTGGACGGCATCCACGCCCGGTAGGCGTCCGGTAGGTAGTTTGCCTCTCCAAGGAGCTGGTGCACCAGTGCCGTCTCCTGTGAGATGGCCTGTTCCTGCTCTGGTTCCTTTGCCGCCGGAGAGTCGTCCGCTGTTGGGCGGCCGGCTCCTCTGGTGGAGACGCAAACTTTTTGAGTCTGCTCGCTCCCGTCGTAAGATGGTGGCTTGTAGACGCGAACGGCCTGGTTTTGGGGAGTTGCTGGAGCCGGATGAGGATGCGTCTGCTTCTCCGTGGCCGATGGAAACTGAGGACTACATGGTAGAGGCAGACGGGTTCTTGTTTGACGCCCCGGTGGAGACATGTCCGCCTCCCGTCCAGGTTACACTGGCGGGGGGTGATATGTCTCCTTGGGGTCCCTCGTACACTGATGTTGAGTTAGAACCTCCGACTCAGCGGCGGGATGCCCTGCTATCAGCCACATCGGAATGCGGCTCTGCAACCAGTAGTCTGCCGCATGTGAGGGACGCGAGCTCGGTGGGGGAAAGTATGCACGGGGAACTGCGTGCTTTGTTCCCCGAGCTCATGGCGGCGGCGGCAGTCGCAAACGGCGTGCCGCTGCCGCAGCCACTGCCTGTTCCTGTCCCTGATGATCTCATAGGTCATCTATGGCAACGTCGTTCTGTGAGAGAGACGGGCGTTGTCTGCCCATTTTTCCCCTCGATGGAGGCCTACGTCCGTCAGGGACAGGTGGTCTCCCACATCACGGGCCTCACCCCCGCCTACGTGCGAGTCACGAGGGTGGTGGGTTTGGTAGAAGGTATGAAGGAGGGGGTGCCTCGGCTTGATAGGCCGATGGCAGCTCTCCTTTGTCCTGAGGTGGTGTGGGAGCCTTTACGGAAGCCGGTTCCCCACGGGAAATCGGCGAGGCGGTTGGCTTACTGGAGTGACCAGTCATTCATATCCGCGACTCAATCTCTGGCTGCCACGTCTAACATTGCGCAGCTGGCGAGATTCATGTCCGGGATAATGACGGGCGGTGCGGAGCTTACCGAAGTGCAACGTGATCAGCTCGCCCAGGCGGCAGGAGCCATCCTGCATCTGATCCGGCTGCAGGCCGTCGCCGCTGGGAAAGTACGCGCCCTGGCCACTGTAGCCCAGTGCCACCTTTGGCTGGAGCAGGCGCGTGTGCCGGAGAGGAAGAGGACTCCACTTCTGACGGCACCCCTCTCCGATGCTGGGCTCTTCGGTTCGGCGTTGCAGCTGATGATCTCAACCTGCAGGGAAATGCAGGAGGAGCGTTCCGCGCTCCAGCCTCATTTCCCCCCGCCCGATGTCGCCGGTGGAGTCAGACGGAAGGCTCGTCGTCGAGGTTCCGCCGCCGAAGCCGCCGCTGCTACCACCGCCACTGCTGGCCCTTCAGCGAAGAAGGCCAGGAGGAGAGAGGGCGCCTCGGCCACTGCAGCCGGCCCATCCACGCTCGGAGGTGACGGTAGGGATCGTCGTGACCAGCCTCCAGTCCTTTACCGTCCCTCCGGGGCTCCCCGGGGTGGCAAATCCCGAGCGGCTCGTGGCAGGCGTCGCTAGTGACTTTTCCCCTCTGTTGGTCCCCCATGTTCCCTTCCCGGCCCACCATATGATTTTTGTTAAATAAAAGGTCCCTCCTGGGAGGGACTGTTTTTGTTACAAACTGTGTGTTTATTCACTACATATGATGGGGATACGATGTGTGAACCTTTTGCTAGTGTGGGTTTGATAGGAGGTCTAGACTTATAGTCTTGTTGGTCGCTACATTTTCATGTTATAGAGCTTAAGCAAGGCCTGCAGCTTACACTCGGTTGAAAAAGGTTTTTTCTGCCTCGACCTGAAGATTAGGTCTTCACATAAAGGTAGAGGTTAGTTGTGTGCTCTGTTGCTTAAACAGTGATATTGAGCCGCAACACTGTTGTGTTGGTCTGCAGTAATGCTCGTGTGTGTAAATGTACAGGTACCGCGGTTTTTCAGGCTGCTCTCTCTCTCTATCAAATCTTCTGTGTCTTGCAACATAAACACGGGTGTCGGGTTCACACATATAAAACTTTGGCCTTGTTATAAACACTGTTCACAGACTTGTCTGTGGCTAGCATGCATTGAGTTAGCTTTGCGCTGTTCATTAGCATACTGGCTACTTAAGGTATCATATGGCTATTTGTTGTTGTCGTATCCGAGGGTTGGGCTTGCGAGGGGGTAACGGATAAACCCCTCCTTCCCTCTTCTGATTGGTCGTTTTTTTTTGACCCTCTTTTTCATTCGGTCCGGCCAAGCTGTTAGGCAGCTTGGCACGGGGGGGGGGGGGGGGGGGGGGGGGAGGGTTTCCCTAACTCCGCACCTATCACGGGCAGTTGAGTCATGGGTTTCCCCCGTCATAGAATACGTCACTGGGCACGTTTCTATTGGACGACGGCTTCCGTGATTTTTTTCAGACCCATGTGTGGTTCTGTCATTGTCAAGTTGTCGGGGCAGAGCGTAGGAACTTGGTGTTCTACTACGCTCGATATACGTGTAACTTGAGTCTGTTGGTCACATGGCTCAATGTTACCATGACTTTTCAATTCATGGCTTACGTGGGAAGTCTCTCTGAGGATTCCCGTCTCCTCCCTGTGGTGAGGGTGGCGGGATGTAAAAATGAAAAAAAAATTACCCTCAGCCGCGTCACGTGGGATTCATGTCAGTCTGTGTTTCTTTCTTTTTTAATAAAAAGAGGAAAGAACGTGAAGCACAGCGGCTCCATGTCGTTCTCCCAGGCGACTTGGAGGAACAATGTCTTGTGTCTTGTTAGACTATCCATTGATGTGTTTGGGTCTCGACGCGTACATAGTGCTGGCTCGGGGTGTTTCTGATAAGAATCACGCATGAGGCTGGTACGCCTTGGTTGCTCGTTATTAAAACGGCGTTTTTATAGGGCAACTGGGATGGAGGTTTTCTCTTCCGAGCGCCTGTTGCTAGGTCTCGACGAATTCTCGTTTATATCTGGGGGATGTTAACGGAATAGATCAAAACATAGCTAGAGGGGTCTCACGCCCTTGGGGTGGGCCACTGAGCGCGGTACGAATGGGACTGTCTGGGTGGCGCCCTCTTTTCATGTTTTAGATCGACACGCGTACCTACCCCCTCTCTTGGAGTGGGGATGTCGGCGTGATTAGGGCACGGGACTGGTTCTGGTCACGCTGGTCCAGGTCAGTTAACCCGTTGTCCGCCGGGGACGCAGATCTGCTTTTCTGGTACCCTGAGGGACTTGTGCTTTTTTCAGGAGGAAAAATGCCGGGTCGGCCCGGGTGTCACAGGGTTGGGCGTTATGGAGACCCTTTGTTGGGTACATGTTGTACCCTGCGCTATCATGAAGGGGCTGGTTCTCTATTCTTTTCGCCCCTCTCTTACGCATGGCGAAGAGGGGGCTGTTGGGGTAGTCTTATGGACCTCCTCTGGCATCCCTGTGTGCTTCCCGGTCCGCCGGGCCCGGTCCGAAGTTGTGTTTCGTCGACCCGTAGGCCTGGGATAATCCCGTTTTGAAAACTGAAACACTTGTACTGCAGTATAGCCAGTGTATACCCGCAGGTGTGTTTTGGAGTTTTTTCTTGAGGGGTTATAGGAACAACCACCGCATGTGGTACCAAGAGGGTGGTTGATTCCCTGGTGTGTTGGAGCGGAGTCAACTCCCGGGTTACCCGGTTGAGTGTGCCCCTGCACGTTCATGATGTCTGCCAATCGTGTCAGCCTTCTCTGCCTCAGCCCCTCTGGGTCGGGATTTTTTGGTGGAGGCTTTGTCATGGTGCGCAACAATGCCAGCATATGCCCCTTCCGCCGGGGTGCTATTTTCAGTTGACCCCTTTTTGCGCCTGTCTCGTCCGCAATGCTCCAGGCTCGGGTCAAATGCCTGCTGCCTGGATTGAGGGATCGACCCCTTCTGGAGGTCGTCTCCCCGGTGCGCTGCCTGCTCCCGCTGTAGTGTAGCCTCTTGAGTGCTTCGAGTTACAGCCATGCTGACTGCCTGAGTGTGCCAGGGTCAGTGTGCCAGGCGGCGTGCTAGTGGGGGGAAGGGCCTGCTCTTGGATGGGTCCTGTCCGAATACGCTGGCGATGTGGGGGGCGGTGTCACTAGTGACCGCCTGGTGAGGTCTTGATGCTGTGGCGTCATTGACCTCTCCGGGCCCCCTTTTTCAGGGGGATCCAGTCCCTTCAGTGGGTCTGGGTCTTCCTTCGCGCTCCGCTGCTACGGCCTTGCCACAGGGTTGAGTTGCTCTCGACCACGTGGTTTTGGGGGCGGTAATGAGGTTTGTTCCTTCCGTTCGTTCCCTGGTGGAATGCGGGTTGTGCGTGTGGGTAGTCGTGGGGTCAAGCCACGGTCTGCTCACCCTGTGCGTTGAGTTGCTCGAGTTTCTCTTCGCACTGTCGGATCCGTCTCCCTCCCGTCCTCCAATAGGGAGGGTATCCTCCATTAGGGAGGGTCGGGGGGCTCGGTCCTCCCCGATTCTGATGGTTGTGGGGGGCCTCAGCGGGGTACATTTGTCGAGCTTCAAGCTCCCGCTCAGCTCCCGTTGTGCAGATGGCGCTGAGCGGAAGCTAGTATGATATAGAACAATAGGTTATGAATATAACCGTAGTTCTATGAATACTAGTGACGCTCAGCGTCTGGAGGCCACTGCAGCCTTTGATCTTGCCTTGTGGTGAAAGATTGGGAAGGAGGCGAGTGTGGGGCCACACACCTGCTTATGAAGGTAGCGGATAGGGGTGTGGCCAGACGAATGTTGGTATGTAAAGGTACATTGTGAGTTTTTATTCAGTGCATATGCACGAAGTGAGGTTAGTGCAGATGACGCTGAGCGTCACTAGTATTCATAGAACTACGGTTATATTCATAACCTATCGTTTTAATTTCACACCACACATGTGGTGTGGCTTGTTTGTTATTTCAGCACCAGGCACTGTCCACCGACTTTTTTCATGTTGAGCAAGCACTACATTGCAACTCGTATAATAAGCATTCTATAGGTGGTGGTAGTTTCTCTATTTGGACATTATAGCTAACATATAGCCTAGCCTAGTTGGTCTGATATATATAAAAATAAATAAAAATGTAATATTCTGAAGGGCCAGATATTATTGCTGGCGGGCCAATTTCGGCCCGCGGGACGCCTATTGCCGACCTGTGCCCCCTCAATGACCCCTGGGGGTCCATGGGCCTCACTTTGAGAACCACTGGTCCTTATACCAGGACTGAACAGCATGCTGCAGTTTAATACCTCAGTACACAGTCTAGACACACACACACATACACACATACACACACACACACATGTATGTAGACACGTATGCACTCACACACACCTGCACGTGCACACACACACACACACACACACACACACACACACACACACACACACACACACACACACACACACACACACACATGCCCGTAGACACGCATGCACTCACACACACCCGCACACACACACACACACACACACACACACACACACTCACACACACACACACACACACACACACACACACACACACACACACACACACACACACTCACTCACACACACACACACACACCGTGCTGACTTTGGGAGTGTGTCCAATTCAAGTTACCCTGGAATGAAGATTGACACCCCGGATTAAAAAACAACATGGAATTATAGTTAACCAACAGTGGTACACACACTCACACACACACACACACACTCACACACACACACTCACACACACGCACGCATGCACACACACTAATGCCAGACACTGCCAGAGAGAACATATTAATGACACACGATAGAAAAGAAATGTGTCTACGTGCAGTGTGTGTGTGCGTGTGTATATGTGTGTGTGTATATGTGTGTGTGTGCGTGTATATATATATATATATATATGTGTGTGTGTGTGTGTGCACATGTGTGTCCATGTGTGTACATTATGTTATTACAGTATCCACTAGCAAACCAAAATAATGATTAAGTATAAGTAGTTCTCCGATTCCAACAGCAGTTTTAGTATTCAAGACTAAATACCACTGAACACACACACACACACGCACGCACGCACACACACGCACGCACGCACACACACACACACTCACACACACACACACACACACACACACACACACACACACACCTACACACACACACACACACACACACACACACACACACACACACACACACACACACACACACACACACACACACACACACACACACACACACACACACACACACACACACACACACACACACACACACACACACACACACACACACACACACACACACACACACACACATTCTGACCACATGCACCGTGGGGTCAGAGAGAGCATCAGTCAAACTAACGGAGTTCTGCTGTAAACCAATCCTTGTTTTCACTCATACACACATATACATGTAGCACACACACATGCAAACGTACACACAGACACACACAGACACACACCCACACACACACACTGGATATCTACTGTAATTCAACACAAACCGTCTCTGTTTTGCCACCAACCAGACCCTGGCTTCGAACTTTGTCAGGGTTTTTCTAAACGGAAGTTTGAACGTTCGGTTTTAATAATGAAAAAAAAAGTCCAATCCCAATTTTATTAATAATTTTTTATAAATATCCTTGAATAAAGTCATTAATCTGATTAAATTGGTATTTTATTTTATTAAATCAACTTTCTTTAATGAATATAACTCATCAGTTTTAATACTATAATATTACTGTAGCCTAATCTTTATCTGCAACTGTGAAGAAAAACAGAATGAATAATAATGGACACATTTTTTTTAATAAAAAATTACAAATTCGAATGTTGATTTAGAATTTGAATGCCAACGTAACGAACGAAGGTCTGAACATTCGAACGTTTGGGCTCAGCCCTAGAGGTGGACTCATCCTTCAGTCAGTTCTGCTAGAGGTGGACTCATCCTTCAGTCAGTACTGCTAGAGGTGGACTCATCCTTCAGTCAGTACTGCTAGAGGTGGACTCATCCTTCAGTCAGTACTGATCAAATCAAATCAAATCAAATCAAATTTATTTATAGGGCCCGACAACACACGTTAATGTCCCCATGGGCCGTACAGGTCTTCTTTAAACAAGTCAAGAAGACAACATAACAATAAGTCAAGAACAGAACAAGAACACCATAGGGTCCAAACATTTTTTAGATGAATGCAAATAAATGAAAGAATGCAAGCACTCCCAGACATACCCCACGCGAAGGTAAGGAAAAACTCACTAAAACCTAACAATAGGGAAAAAAAAGCTCCACAGGCAGTGTGGAGGAGGGAAACCTTAGAAGGGCCGTTCAAGGGGGGATCTCCCTTCTTAGATGTCGGTGATAGTAGTGTTGCAGACGGACAGTTGGTAAGCATGCACTCATGTGTGTGGTGAAACACAGATGAGTGCATGCAATAGCAACTGTACATTTTGAAAAATTAAAGATAGAGCTAATAGCGATAGCAACTGAACATTTTGAAAGATTAAAGATAGAGTTGATAGCGGATCTATTTGAGGCACAGGGGCGGCGCAAGAGGGTCACGTCCTCCCCGTCTTAG
>NW_028173957.1:25000-27365 GCF_963971535.1 Notolepis coatsorum | reverse complement strand
TTTTCAGGAGGAAAAATGCCGGGTCGGCCCGGGTGTCACAGGGTTGGGCGTTATGGAGACCCTTTGTTGGGTACATGTTGTACCCTGCGCTATCATGAAGGGGCTGGTTCTCTATTCTTTTCGCCCCTCTCTTACGCATGGCGAAGAGGGGGCTGTTGGGGTAGTCTTATGGACCTCCTCTGGCATCCCTGTGTGCTTCCCGGTCCGCCGGGCCCGGTCCGAAGTTGTGTTTCGTCGACCCGTAGGCCTGGGATAATCCCGTTTTGAAAACTGAAACACTTGTACTGCAGTATAGCCAGTGTATACCCGCAGGTGTGTTTTGGAGTTTTTTCTTGAGGGGTTATAGGAACAACCACCGCATGTGGTACCAAGAGGGTGGTTGATTCCCTGGTGTGTTGGAGCGGAGTCAACTCCCGGGTTACCCGGTTGAGTGTGCCCCTGCACGTTCATGATGTCTGCCAATCGTGTCAGCCTTCTCTGCCTCAGCCCCTCTGGGTCGGGATTTTTTGGTGGAGGCTTTGTCATGGTGCGCAACAATGCCAGCATATGCCCCTTCCGCCGGGGTGCTGTTTTCAGTTGACCCCTTTTTGCGCCTGTCTCGTCCGCAATGCTCCAGGCTCGGGTCAAATGCCTGCTGCCTGGATTGAGGGATCGACCCCTTCTGGAGGTCGTCTCCCCGGTGCGCTGCCTGCTCCCGCTGTAGTGTAGCCTCTTGAGTGCTTCGAGTTACAGCCATGCTGACTGCCTGAGTGTGCCAGGGTCAGTGTGCCAGGCGGCGTGCTAGTGGGGGGAAGGGCCTGCTCTTGGATGGGTCCTGTCCGAATACGCTGGCGATGTGGGGGGCGGTGTCACTAGTGACCGCCTGGTGAGGTCTTGATGCTGTGGCGTCATTGACCTCTCCGGGCCCCCTTTTTCAGGGGGATCCAGTCCCTTCAGTGGGTCTGGGTCTTCCTTCGCGCTCCGCTGCTACGGCCTTGCCACAGGGTTGAGTTGCTCTCGACCACGTGGTTTTGGGGGCGGTAATGAGGTTTGTTCCTTCCGTTCGTTCCCTGGTGGAATGCGGGTTGTGCGTGTGGGTAGTCGTGGGGTCAAGCCACGGTCTGCTCACCCTGTGCGTTGAGTTGCTCGAGTTTCTCTTCGCACTGTCGGATCCGTCTCCCTCCCGTCCTCCAATAGGGAGGGTATCCTCCATTAGGGAGGGTCGGGGGGCTCGGTCCTCCCCGATTCTGATGGTTGTGGGGGGCCTCAGCGGGGTACATTTGTCGAGCTTCAAGCTCCCGCTCAGCTCCCGTTGTGCAGATGGCGCTGAGCGGAAGCTAGTATGATATAGAACAATAGGTTATGAATATAACCGTAGTTCTATGAATACTAGTGACGCTCAGCGTCTGGAGGCCACTGCAGCCTTTGATCTTGCCTTGTGGTGAAAGATTGGGAAGGAGGCGAGTGTGGGGCCACACACCTGCTTATGAAGGTAGCGGATAGGGGTGTGGCCAGACGAATGTTGGTATGTAAAGGTACATTGTGAGTTTTTATTCAGTGCATATGCACGAAGTGAGGTTAGTGCAGATGACGCTGAGCGTCACTAGTATTCATAGAACTACGGTTATATTCATAACCTATCGTTTTAATTTCACACCACACATGTGGTGTGGCTTGTTTGTTATTTCAGCACCAGGCACTGTCCACCGACTTTTTTCATGTTGAGCAAGCACTACATTGCAACTCGTATAATAAGCATTCTATAGGTGGTGGTAGTTTCTCTATTTGGACATTATAGCTAACATATAGCCTAGCCTAGTTGGTCTGATATATATAAAAATAAATAAAAATGTAATATTCTGAAGGGCCAGATATTATTGCTGGCGGGCCAATTTCGGCCCGCGGGACGCCTATTGCCGACCTGTGCCCCCTCAATGACCCCTGGGGGTCCATGGGCCTCACTTTGAGAACCACTGGTCCTTATACCAGGACTGAACAGCATGCTGCAGTTTAATACCTCAGTACACAGTCTAGACACACACACACATACACACATACACACACACACACATGTATGTAGACACGTATGCACTCACACACACCTGCACGTGCACACACACACACACACACACACACACACACACACACACACACACACACACACACACACACACACACACAACACACATGCCCGTAGACACGCATGCACTCACACACACCCGCACACACACACACACACACACACACACACACACACTCACACACACACACACACACACACACACACACACACACACACACACACACACACACACACACACACACACACACACACACACACACACACACACACACACACACACACACACACACACACACACACACA
>NW_028173957.1:0-17500 GCF_963971535.1 Notolepis coatsorum | reverse complement strand
CCATTGTGGGGCAAGGACTGAGAATAACAATTATTTGTTATTGTCTCCCCCTATTCTGTTGTGGTGTTGGGTCATCCCTGGTTGGCTTCTTGCAGACGTCATATTAATTGGGGCATGGGCGAACTTTCAACGGAGGTCGACGTGAAGTTGGTCTTCGGCGAGAGTTTGTCCATTCCCTTTCCCCCCCCCCTCTTTTCTTTTGTCTCCTTCTTCTCTCTCCAGGATGGTGGGGAGCGTCGCAGATTCTGTTCCGCTCTCTAATCCCGATTTGATAGGGGTTCCTGAGATCTATTGGGACCTGGCGGATGTTTTTAGCAAAACGCGTGCTAAAGCACTACCGCCTCATAGATCATACGACTGTCCCATTAATATCCTACCCGGTACCTCCCTGCCCCGCGGGCGTATGTTCTCTCTCTCACGCCCCGAGACCTTGGCCATGAACACCTACATTGAGGAGGCATTGCTTGCGGGGCACATACGTCCTTCCACATCCCCTGCCGGCGCTGGCTTCTTTTTTGTTGGTAAAAAGGATGGGGGTCAGCGTCCGTGCATTGATTATAGGGGATTGAATGACGTTTCCATCAAGAACCGATATCCTTTACCTCTCATGGACACTGCCTTTGAGTGCTTACAGGGGGTGCAGGTCTTTTCTAAACTTGATTTACGTAATGCATACAATCTGGTCAGGATTAGAGAAGGAGACGAGTGGAAGACTGCATTTAATACGCCTAATGGTCACTATGAGTATTTGGTCATGCCCTTTGGTTTGGCTAATGCTCCGGCAGTCTTCCAAGCCCTGGTTAATGACGTGCTGCGAGATTTGATTGGGGTGTCAGTGTTTGTTTACCTAGATGATATCCTAATTTTTTCTCGCGATATGGTGCAACACCAACTGCATGTTCGAGAGGTGCTAGACCGTCTCCTCAAGCATCAACTATTCGTTAAGGCTGAGAAGTGTGTGTTTCACACTGATACCTTTTCCTTCCTGGGCTTTGTGTTGACGAAGGGTGATCTTCGCATGGATCCAGCCAAGGTGAGTGCAGTCTTGGACTGGCCACAGCCTTTGTCGCTCAAGGGGTTACACCGTTTTTTGGGCTTTGCACATTTTTACAGGCGCTTTATTCGCAACTTTAGCGCCTTAGCCAATCCGTTAACAGCTCTCACTAAGGCCTCTCTCCCTGGCTTTGAATGGTCGCCTAGGGCGGAGTCGGCCTTCTGCGATCTCAAACGTCGGTTTACTTCCGCCACTGTATTGATCCGCCACGATGCAGAGGTTCCGTTCATTGTGGAGGTGGATGCTTCTGACATCGCGGTGGGGGGGGGGTGCTCTCTCAGAGATGCTTAAAGGATGGGAAAGTGCACCCGTGTGCTTTTTTTTCTCGCCGTCTGTCGCCAGCCGAGCGTAACTACGACGTGGGTAATCGGGAGTTGTTGGCTATCAAGTTGGCACTGGAGGAATGGAGACATTGGTTAGAGGGGCCGGCACATCCTTTCATTGTTTGGACCGATCATAAGAACTTGGCTTACATCCAAGGGGCTAAACGCCTTAACACTCGCCAGGCCAGGTGGGCGTTATTCTTCACACAATTTAGATTTACCATCTCCTATAGGCCCGGTTCCAAGAACATCAAACCTGACGCGTTATCGCGCCAGTTTGATCTTCCTGGTCGGGAGGAGCAGCCCCATCCCATTATTCCACCGGCCTTGATTTTGGCACCCGTGTCTTGGGGCATAGATAAGGTGGTAAGGTCGGCGCTGACACGGGAGCCCGATCCTGGTGGGGGCCCTCCGGGGCGGTCGTATGTGCCCAAGGCGGCACGCTCACGCTTGCTGCAGTGGGCACATGCCTCATCCCTCACCAGCCACCCTGGGGCCACCAGGACCCTGGAATTTATCCGTAGGAGGTTCTGGTGGTCGACAGTGGAGGGGGATACGCGTTCCTTTGTGGCGGCCTGTCCGGTGTGCACGCGCAGTAAGACCTCTTGCCATGCACCGGCAGGTCTCCTCCGGCCGCTTCCTATTCCTAAACGGCCCTGGTCGCACATATCCCTGGACTTTATTTCTGGCCTCCCCCTTTCGGACGGGTTCTGTTATGGTTTGATACCAACCCCAACAGCACGGCACAGACAGGTAGTTCAGAGTTAGCCAAAAACCAGGGCGTATTTATTTACAAAACAGAAATGAGCGAAAACAACAAAAAGCACAAGGGGAGAAAATGTTCTTGGCAGAGTTGTCTGCGGCTCTGCAGCTAGTCTTCAGAGCAGAGACGGCACTGTGGCGTTGCGCCTCTGACTCTGCGGCTCTGCAGCTACTCTGTTTTCCACTCGGGAAAACAGAGAGAGAGATAATGTCAACAAGACGAGCGAACGGAATACAATGCAGTCCAGAATTGTTTAGCTGAGTCAGTAACAACAACAAGCGGCTCCTCTTCAGTGTTACCCAAACACACAAAAAACAGAAAGGTCCCGAGTCCAGGAAAATGCGAGAAAAACAGAGTATCCAAAAAAAGTATGTTCCAAAACTCACCAAGGCGCAATTGTGCAAAGCGGTCTATGAGGCAGAGATCCAACGGATGGCAGAGAAAAGCAACAGCGGCGACTTCCATAGACGTCCTGGAGAAAAACAGACGAGGTACAACACGGGAGGAAACAAGCAGCAGCCAGTGGTAATCCAAAACGACCCAACACAGAACGTTAGGAACACCAGAGTATATAAGGGCTCCACCGAGCTGATTAGAACTCACTGGGGATGCCGGTCCGAGACGTCGTCCTGGGGAAAACCATGGAGGCGAACACGTGGCTTGTCAGGACGTCCGCTGTCTCAGAAGCTGAGGGAAGCTTGGGAAGGGCCACGAGGTGAACCCCCTTGCTGAACCGATCCACCACAGTCAGAAGGCACGTGTTTCCCTGGGACGATGGAAGACCTGTGACGAAGTCCAGCGCCACATGTGACCAAGGACGGCTCGGAATGGGAAGTGGCTGTAATAGCCCGGAGGGTGCCTGGTGGGAGGCCTTGCTGCGGGCGCAGACCGTGCAGGCCAGAACAAACTCCTTGACATCGTTCCTCATGGTGGGCCACCAGAATCGACGAGCCAGGAAGGAGAAAGTGCAATGAACGCCGGGGTGGCAGGCAAACCGGCTGGTATGGCCCCATTGGAGAACCCGGGACCGGACTGAGTCGGGGACGAAGAGGCGACGAACGGGTACGTTGCTGGGAGCGGGATGGAAATGTAGGGCACGCCTGACCACGGTTTCGATGCCCAAGGTGACCACTCCCACCACCCTGGCCTCTGGGAGGATGGTAGTCGGATCCTCAGTGGTTGAAGCCCCCTTGGAGTGTAACCGGGACAGAGAGTCGGCCTTCGTGTTGCGGGACCCAGGGCGAAAGGTCAGCGAGAAGTCGAACCGACTGAGGAAGCTGGCCCACCTTGCCTGCCGGCCGTTGAGGCGCTTGGATGCACGGATGTACGTCAAGTTCTTATGGTCCGTCCAAATGGTGAACGGTTCCTCGGCCCCCTCCAGCCAATGACGCCACTCCTCCAAGGCAGCCACTACCGCCAGAAGCTCCCGGTTGCCAATGTCATAGTTCCTCTCGGCAGGAAGGAAACGACGTGAGTAGAAAGCGCACGGATGGACCTTCTGGTCCGTCGCCGACCGCTGAGACAAAATAGCCCCTAGTTCAGTATCCGAGGCGTCCACCTCCACAATGAACTGCCTCTTGGGGTCTGGGTGGGGCAAGACCGGGGCGGTGGTGAACCTCTTCTTGAGGGAACGGAACGCAGCGCAGGCCGCTGGAGACCAGTCAAACGGCAGGGAGGGAGAGGTCAGCCTGGTAAGTGGTTCCGCCACCTGGCTGTAGTTCCGGATGAATCTCCGGTAGAAGTTTGCGAACCCGAGGAAGCTCTGTAGCTCCTTCCGAGAGGTGGGTTCCGGCCACTCCTCCATGGCCCGGATCTTGCGAGGGTCCGGTCGGGTCAGGCCGCTCTCCACGATGAAGCCAAGGTAATCGACGGAGTCAGAGTGGAAACGGCACTTCTCTGCCTTAACGAAGAGCCGATTGTGGAGGAGGCGCTCCAGCACACGGCGGACATGCTGGACGTGTTCCTCGAGGGTCCTGGAGAAGATGACGATGTCGTCCAGGTATACCACCACAAACTCCTCGAGCATGTCACGGAGGACGTCGTTCATGAGCGCCTGGAATACCGCCGGAGCGTTGGTGAGGCCGAACGGCATCACCAGGTACTCGTAATGACCCCTGGGAGTCTTGAAGGCGGTCTTCCATTCATCGCCCTCTCGGATACGGACCAGATGGTAGGCACTCCGGAGGTCCAGTTTGGTGAAGACGGTAGCCTGGGTGAGGGGTTCGAAGGTGGAGTTCATGAGAGGAAGAGGATACTTGTTCTTAATGATGATCTCGTTGAGTTGGCGATAGTCAATGCAGGGTCGAAGGTCTCTGTAACTGAGGGGTACAATTCCCTGACTGTATTGTTAGATATGGTATTTAATACCACTACCTCTTGTACTTTAACTTCTGGCCATCCAGTACATGATATAAGTATGATGAACACTTTCCCACCTGATGAAACGAATCCACACAAATGTGTCACGATGGGGTTAGGTAGAATGCAATAATACAGAAAGGGAAAGAATGGAGGAGGCAGAGGCGAGGAGTGAAGCTTGGAGAAGGGTGTTTACTGTAGAATCCAGTGCAATACAGGGAAAATACAGAAACTAAATAACAAACTTCACAATACAAAACAACAAACACTAAGACTTACTAGAGGGAGAACGGTGCGACACAACGTGGAGGAAAAGGGGGTAACTGGAGGAATGTCGCCACAACGAAGGGGAGACAGACAGACACCTAAATACCCCGACTAATTAACAATTAAGAACACCTGGCCAACACAGAATCACAAACAACACCTGGACAATAAGCAAAGCACAACTAAACAACTAAACACAAAAGCAACTCCTAACAACCCAAAACAGTGTATGACATCACACCAGGGAAGGGAAAGACAATGACAGTACACACCATGACACCACATTAATCAAACTATTAATTATAGTTAACACAGTAGTCAGGATGTCCAGTGTACTGGAGCGCACCGATTGTTTGTCACCACTAGAGGGTGGTAGGGCGCCAATGTCAGGCCGAGGGCCAATGTCAGATAGAGGGCCTTGCCCAAAGTTAGGTGGAGGGTACTGCCCAGTGTTACCATCCTGCCCAGTCCAGCCAGGACCGGGCCTAGGATCCTGACAGTACCCCCCCCTCAACGGGTGGCTTCCAGACACCCGAAAACAACGTCCATAAGCAGGTGAGGGAGGAAGCCGGAACCCCGGAGAGGACCCAGGGAGAGGACCCGAAGACGAGGGACCAGGAGGCTGAACAAAAAACCCAGGAGGGGCATAGCAGCCAGGGGGGTAGAAAACGGGCGCAGATGCCCGGAGAGGGGGGGTGGGGATGGGAACAGAGGCCCGGGGAGGAGGACTGGACCTGGAAACAGAGGTCCGACGAGGGGGGGTGGGGATGGGCAACGAGACCCGGGGAGGGGGGCAGAACCTGAGAACCGAGGCCCGACGAGGAGGGCTGGACCTGGGAAGCGAGGCCCGACGAGGGGGGGTGGGTACAGGTGTAGAAGCCCGGGAAGGGGAGCTGGACCCTGGAGCCGGATCCCGGACGAGAGGCCCTCCAGCCGCCGGACTAGGGACCGGTTCAGGAGAGCCGGAATGGAGGTGCGGCGGCGACGACCCCCGGAGCAGGATCCCACGCAGACCCCGGCGAAGACCACGGCGAAGACCCCGGCGGAGACCACGGCGAGGACCAGGACGCCGATCACGGCGCAGAGCTGGACCAGACGGGGAGCCAGGATCCGTCGAAGAGCCGGGAGCCGGCACGGCAGCCGGACCAGGTGGAGAGGCCGGGCAGGGCGTGGAGACCGGATCGGTCTCGGCGGTGAGGCGTGGTGTAGGATCCGGGGATGAGGAGCCAGGACCCAGAGCTGAGGCTGGACTGGGCGTGGAAGCTGGACCAGCTGTGGAGGCCTTACTAGCCATTCTAGCCTCGGGGGCTAGGCTAACTGTGGGCCCTGGACTCACTGTGGGAACTGTGCTAGCTGAAAATGCCTGGCTAGCTTGGGGCATCTGGTCCGTCTCAGGTACTAGGCTCACCCTGAACCTGGAGCCTAGTCTGGCAGTGGAGACTGTGCTAGCTGGAGACATCTGGTCTGTCTCCGCTACCAGGCTCACCCTGAACCTGGAGCCTAGGTTGGCAGTGGGCGTCTGGTTAGCTACTGTAGCGGGGCTAACAGGCGGGGCTGTGCTAACTGGGGACGGCCGGTTAGCTATTGGGAGGGGGCTAACGGGCGGAGCTATGTTAGCTGGGGATGCCTGGCTAGCTTGGGACATCTGGTCCGTCTCCGGTACTAGGCTCACCCTGAACCTGGAGCCTAGTCTGGCAGTGGAGACTGTGCTAGCTGGAGACATCTGGTCTCTCTCAGATACTAGGCTCACCCTGAACCTGGAGCCTAGTCTGGCAGTGGAGACAGTGCTAGCTTGAAACGGCCGGTTAGCTATTGAAACGGAGCTAACGGGCGGAGCTAGGTTAGCTGGGAGTGGCTGGTTAGCTCTTGACACTAAGCTAACCGGCGGAGCTATGTTAGCTGTGGACGTCTGGTTAGCTGTATGAGCGGAGCTAACGGGTAGAGCTGTACCAACTGGGGACGTCTGGCCATCTATAGTGGCGGAGCTAACAGGAGGAGCTGTGCTAACGGGGAACAGCCGGTCAGCAATTGGCACGAAGCTAACGGGCGGAGCTAGGTTAGCTGGGAGTGGCTGGTTAGCTATTGGCATGAAGCTAACGGGCGGAGCTAGGTTAGCTGGGAGTGGCTGGTTAGCTCTTGACACTAAGCTAACCGGCGGAGCTAGGTTAGCTGTGGACGTCCGACCGGCGATGGACATCCGAGCAACCTCAGCGGCTGTGGGAGGATCTAGGCTGACCGTAAGCCTGAGAACAGTCGGCAGGCTAGCTACACTAGCCTTCGGCTTATGCTTCTCCATGAGGACAGCAATATGTTCAGCCATCTCCCACATCGCCGTCTGCAGTGTCGGGTTCTCAGTGGCGACCTGGTCGATCTTCCGGAGTAGGAACCCCCATTTGGCCAGTGAGTAACTCTTCATGTCACCGGCCATCAGGGCCAGGACAACGGTGATGGTATCGCTTGCCTTTCCTGCTGCATTCGTTAATGTTGGTGGCGACATTCTGTCACGATGGGGTTAGGTAGAATGCAATAATACAGAAAGGGAAAGAATGGAGGAGGCAGAGGCGAGGAGTGAAGCTTGGAGAAGGGTGTTTACTGTAGAATCCAGTGCAATACAGGGAAAATACAGAAACTAAATAACAAACTTCACAATACAAAACAACAAACACTAAGACTTACTAGAGGGAGAACGGTGCGACACGACGTGGAGGAAAAGGGGGTAACTGGAGGAATGTCGCCACAACGAAGGGGAGACAGACAGACACCTAAATACCCAGACTAATTAACAATTAAGAACACCTGGCCAACACAGAATCACAAACAACACCTGGACAATAAGCAAAGCACAACTAAACAACTAAACACAAAAGCAACTCCTAACAACCCAAAACAGTGTATGACATCACACCAGGGAAGGGAAAGACAATGACAGTACACACCATGACACCACATTAATCAAACTATTAATTATAGTTAACACAGTAGTCAGGATGTCCAGTGTACTGGAGCGCACCGATTGTTTGTCACCACTAGAGGGTGGTAGGGCGCCAATGTCAGGCCGAGGGCCAATGTCAGATAGAGGGCCTTGCCCAAAGTTAGGTGGAGGGTACTGCCCAGTGTTACCATCCTGCCCAGTCCAGCCAGGACCGGGCCTAGGATCCTGACACAAATGTACAAATCGAAGGTTTAATATAGCAAAAGGTATATACAACGTTCACTTGTTTACACTTATGATTTGAAATATGCACTTTTATGGTATTCGTAGGTAAATCAACATTGAATGTCCAATCTCTGGTTACGCAGGGAGTAAGTATACAACCTGGAATATTTAGGAAACGATAGCGATGGTACTTAAATGATTATAGCTGGATACACTAAAGGGGGGGGGGGTCCCGCTGGTTGTAAGACAGTAGGAGGGGGAGGTTAGAGAAGCCGCTGGCGGTATCCCATCTGGCCGACGGTGTCTTGGGAGAATTCAAAGTCTTGAACACGGTGCCCACAGAACCTCGGTCCGCAGACGAATACAGCTGGACCCTCTGTGGACGGTAGCTGCCGGTCCACAACGGAGAGACGTGAGGTGACCTCACTGGTGTAGAGCGCCGTCTCACCTGGAGTCCTCTCCGGGGGGTAGTTCCAACACTCCGCAGTGTTGGCCTTTATCCATGGAATAATCAAAGCACCCAAAGCATAATCCAAGCCGTGGAAGGCTCGCCGTCGTCCGGGTAGAGTAATCCAATATACAGGTCCAGTCGCCCTGGCCCGGAGCTCCTCGGATGCAAGCACCACTAGGGGTCTGCCCAGCCTGGTTCAGCGTCCAGATAACGTCAGGAACGATGGGGGTACTGATAACTTTAGAACTCTAACCGAACGATGCACCATACATAAATAGACTATTATTAGCTTAATAGAATACGTCCAACTCGACGGTATAGTGCCAAACTATGACTATTCAACTATTAATCTACACGATATCTCAATGCCTATTCTGGGGCCAAGTAGGCCTTACTACACCACACGTGCGTCGTGGGGAGGCTTCGCGTCTGTCACTCTGTTGGAGGGTAAAGAACTGGACTAAAAGAAAGTTCTACTTTACTTGCGCCATATATATATGCGCTATGAACAAATAGTACCATTCGTATTTCGCCCGACATATTCCTGCGCGGAACCGAGGCTTACCATGACATGTTGGAGCGGCACGATTGAACTTGGACCTAGGGGTATGGCAACCTGGCGCCAGGTTCTCGTCCAATGGTAGAATGAAACTATTATGGGCTGTTTAGTAGACTAAAGGGATATTCAGTGCATATTGTACAAGGAATATACAGGGGATATCAAACGATATACAAATACAATTAAATATATATATATAAATAAATATATATATTCGGTTTAATCTGATCCTTCACAACAGTCTCCATCCTTCTTCCCAACAAAAAAGAAACCGGCCGCCACCGGGGAGGAAGAGGGCCGAATGAGGCCTGCTGCCAAGGACTCAGAGATGTACTTCTCCATCGCTGCCTTCTCAGGGACGGTCAGACTGTAGAGGCGGCTGCCAGGAAGGGGGGCCCCCGAGTGGAGGTCGATGGCACAGTCGTAAAGGCCGGTGAGGCGGAAGGGCCAGAGGTCGTGGTACTCGGGGGGAATAGTTTAGAGGTCCGGGGGCGGCACACAAGGGGAACTCCGGGGTGAAGGACTGGACGCCGCCTGAAGACACTGGGCATGACAGGAGGAGCTCCACCCCCTGATGGTGCCGGAGGACCAGGCGATGTGGGGCTCATGCAGCGCGAGCCAGGGCAGACCCAGGACTACTGGGACAAGAGGGGATATGGTAATAAAAAACTGGATTCTCTCAACGTGGTTACCAGCAATGGTGAGGAGGACAGGACAGGTGCGTTGAGTGATGTCAGCCAGGCGGTGCTGCTCCAGCGCGAAAACCTCCAAGGGCCTCTCGAGGTCCTCAAGTGGAATGTTGGCCTGGGTGGCAAACTCAACGTCCAGGATACTCTCATCAGCACCCGAGTCAATGAGTGCCTCCACCGTCGCCCGTTGGTCCGCCCAGGCTAGGGTGACGCTCGTCAGACGGTTAGGTGGTGCACGGGTGTGGGAACAGGAAAAACGGCTCACCAGGATCTCCCGGGGTCCCGGCGAGCCTGGTCTTTTGGCCGGGTAGGGCAATTGGAGATACGGTGTCCATCCCTACCGCAGTAGAGGCAAAGGCCGGACCTGAGCCTGGACTCCCGTTCAGCCTGGCTAAGGTGTGTGCGTCCCAGCTGCATGGGTTCCTCCTCGGTCACAGACCGGGAGGGGAAAGGACCACCAGTCGCGGAGGGGGCAGGACGGACAGCAGTACTGTCACGAGTACGGGGGGTCTGGAGAACGTCTGGGGGTCCCAGTCGGCTCTCTCACGCCTTCTCTCCCGGAGGCGTCCGTCGATGCGAATAGCGAGGCTGATTAGGCCCTCGAGAGAATCTGGCTCCTCTCGGGTCGCGAGCTGGTCCCTTACAGCGTCGTTGAGCCCCCTCAGGAAGGTGAGATGAAGCGCCCGATCGTTCCAACCGCTCTCGGTTGCGGCCAGTCTGAACTCCAGCGCGTAGTCGGTGACACTGCCACTGCCCTGCCGGAAGGTGCCCAACCGAGCTCCTGGGTCCTGGCCACGAGCTGGGTGGTGGAAAACCCTTCGGAGCTCTGCCACGAAGTCTGGGTAGGAGAAACAAAAATCAGCCCTCATAGACCAGGAAGCAGTAACCCACTGTGCTGCTCGGCCTGTGAGCAGGTTAGTCATGTAAGCTACTCGGGCTCCCTCTGACGTAAATCGGCTGGGTTGATGAAGGAAAACCAACTCACATTGCATGATGAATGTGGCACCATCCTCGAAGTTACCGTCGAACAAACGTGGTTCGGAGAGACGGGGCTCCCGAGGTGCGAGGTCGGGAGGTGCGGGGTCTGTCGCGGCTGCGGGTGGTGATCTGGCTGGGACTCCTGGGACAGGTGGGGTTAAAAGCAGGGTGTTAAATGCTGCACTGAGAGCCTGTAGCTGGTGCAGAATATCAGCCTGCTGATTACCCTGGGTTGTCTGCTGGGTGGCCAGAGTGTTAAGAGACTCCTGAATAGGCTGGACCTGGGCCCGGAGGTCCTGCACAGCAGCCACAGCCGCACCTAACTGTTGGGTGTGGTCGTTGGTCAACTCGATCTGGACCGCCAACGCTGCCCTAACTCTGTCTGTGTCGGCTGGGGTCGACATGGTCGGGTCGTAATGTTATGGTTTGATACCAACCCCAACAGCACGGCACAGACAGGTAGTTCAGAGTTAGCCAAAAACCAGGGCGTATTTATTTACAAAACAGAAATGAGCGAAAACAACAAAAAGCACAAGGGGAGAACATTTTCTTGGCAGAGTTGTCTGCAGCTCTGCAGCTCGTCTTCAGAGCAGAGACGGCATTGTGGCGTTGCGCCTCTGACTCTGCGGCTCTGCAGCTACTTTCCGATCCACTCGGGAAAACAGAGAGAGAGATAATGTCAACAAGACGAGCGAACGGAATACAATGCAGTCCAGAATTGTTTAGCTGAGTCAGTAACAACAACAAGCGGCTCCTCTTCAGTGTTACCCAAACACACAAAAAACAGAAAGGTCCCGAGTCCAGGAAAATGCGAGAAAAACAGAGTATCCAAAAAAAGTACGTTCCAAAACTCACCAAGGCGCAAATGAGGCAGAGATCCAACGGATGGCAGAGAAAAGCAACAGCGGCGACTTCCATAGACGTCCTGGAGAAAAACAGATGAGGTACAACACGGGAGGAAACAAGCAGCAGCCAGTGGTAATCCAAAACGACCCGACACAGAACGTTAGGAACACCAGAGTATATAAGGGCTCCACCGAGCTGATTAGAACTCACTTCAGGTGCGCGAAGGTAATTGGTACCTTGAAGCGTGCGGAATCGGACCAATCCTCACAGGTTCACCGCCATTTTGGTGGTGGTGGACCGGTTCTCTAAGGCGGCTCACTTTATTCCCCACCCCAAGCTTCCCTCGGCCCGAGAGACGGCTGATCTGGTGATACAGCATGTCTTTCTGGTCCACGGGCTTCCAGTGGATATCGTGTCGGACAGGGGTCCTCAGTTCGCCTCCAGGTTCTGGAAGGCGTTTGCCGCCGGTCTCGGCGCCTCCGTCAGCCTTTCGTCTGGGTTCCATCCGCAGTCGAACGGGCAGACGGAGCGCGTCAACCAGGACCTGGAGGAGGTCTTGAGGTGTTACGCTGCCGGTTGCCCGGCAACGTGGAGTAGGAGGTTGGCCTGGGCTGAGTACGCGCATAATACCCTCCTCTCCTCCTCTACCGGTATGTCTCCCTTTCAGTGTCAATATGGTTTTCCACCTCCTCTGTTTCCCGAGCAGGAGCAGGAGGCGGAGGTGCCCTCGGCCCAGGCACATGTGGCTCGCTGCCGCAGGACGTGGAAGCGGGTCCGGACGGCGCTGCAGAAGGTTTCAGTTAGAACCCAGCGGCAGGCTAACCGCAAGCGTCGTCCGGCTCCGGTTTACCGTCCTGGGCGCGTGAATATTAAAGGCAACCAACTTGTGTTCAGCTTTTCGTTCAGCGTTTCTCTGATTGGCCACACGGCCAATCAATCAATCCACTAGCACACGCCCTTGCGGCGCGGCAGAAGCGCTGGTCGAACCAGCGGTGTTCTGTTGTGTGACTGTACTACAGCGGTGTTCTGTTGTGTGACTGTACTAAACTCTTCCACCACATGACCGACATTTGACATACAGTACACCTCCTATCTATGTTGGGATTATGTTTGGTCATGACAAAACAATAAAAATCGCTACTGTTAGTAATGCTGCCACCACCCACTTCAATGACAGAGCTCTCATATTTGCGAATGCATAAACTATATCTTAAATTATGGCGATGTGTCTAATATGGCTGTCGCGAAGTCATTGATAAGCGACAGCCATATTAGACACATAGCCATAATTTAAGATATAGTTTATGCATTCGCAAAATATGAGAGCGCGCCGCTGTCATTGAAGGGCTTCCTACAACAGAGCACCGCCGCTGCTGCTGCTGAAGCTGTATCAAGCCGGCGGCGGCGCACGAAAGCCGGGGATAAACCACCGCGTCGCCCCGCTGGCGCTTCAGGCTCAGCAGCCTCCACGGGCGAAATAACATATAACGTTACAGTTCCACACTGATGTACAGTGAGTGTCTAATATGGCTGTCGCGAAGTCATTGATAAGCGACAGCCATATTAGACACATAGCCATAATTTAAGATATAGTTTATGCATTCGCAAAATATGAGAGCGCGCCGCTGTCATTGAAGGGCTTCCTACAACAGAGCACCGCCGCTGCTGCTGCTGAAGCTGTATCAAGCCGGCGGCAGCGCACGAAAGCCGGGGATAAACCACCGCGTCGCCCCGCTGGCGCTTCAGGCTCAGCAGCCTCCACGGGCGAAATAACATATAACGTTACAGTTCCACACTGATGTACAGTGAGTGTCTAATATGGCTGTCGCGAAGTCATGCCTCTCCCTCTGACAATATCATAATGATGTGTTTTCTATATTATATCCACAATCATTCATCTAAAAAATTGTATGGGCTTTGATTAAACATGTAACCTACACCTACTGTAACTTACTGTACCTCTGCTTCCTACAGCACAGCAGGTAATGGCGTTAATCAATGGAACGCGAAACATAATAACGTTACGCTTTCTAGTTCAGCGCATTTCATAACTGTATGGGCTTTGTTTATACACAAGTGAATCTGGTAGTTGGTTGTTAAAAACGCGAAACATAATAACGTTACGCTTTCTAGTTCAGCGCATTTCATAGCGCTCCACTGCAACCGCAGCCCAACACAAGTGCGTTGGAACAGCAGCCACAAGTTGGTTGCCCGCACCCACCATTCTGTCATCTGTCACTTGGCTACTGTCACCTGTCTCCCCTGTCACTTAGTGCTGTCACTTAGGGTATGGTTCCTGATTGGCTGTCACGGGGTGTGTGTGGAATGTTAGAATGTGGTGTCTATTTAACGTTCCTATCTTCTGCTTAATATCCGTCAGGTCTTCATTATAGCATTCGGAGATAACGCGGGCGGTTCCGGTTCTGGACCACCACTAAGCTCCATTATTCTTATCCCCTCTTCTTCCTGCCACTCGGCATTGTATCCTCGGTATTGTATCCTCTTTGTGTTCTTTACTATTAAAACGAACCTGCTTAAGAGTACACCCTCTCCGTCTCTGTGATTGCATACCACAATTGGAACTCACCTACCTCCATCCTGACATATATATATATTTATTCTTACCGTATATATATTTTTTCTTACTGTTTATATATATTTATTCTTACCATATTTATTTATTCTTACCGTATATATATACGTATTTATTTATTTATTCTTACCGCATATATATACGTATTTATTAATTTATTCTTACTGTATATTTATATTTTTTCTTATCGTATTTATATATATTTATTTATTCTTACTGTATGATTGAATGAATTAATGAATTTTCATGTCATGTCTGTGTCATATACTGTATATAAACATTTATTCTTACCGTATATATATATATATATATATATATATATATATATATATATATATATATATATATATATACACACATCTGTCTGTACATACCTCCTGCATATAATCCTTGTTACATATCTGTAGATACTATATATCTATCTGTACATATCTGTGGAGCTTCCATCCCAGGCTACAGGGACAAACCAAAAACACAACAATCAATTAATTAAAAAAACCTCTTAAGCTGCAACGTCCCTCATATGGGAAGTTTTTCGGAATTTTAGCAACCGGCACTTTGGCGACCCCTAGTGGCTCGGGTGTGCATATTTTGTAATACAATATATATATCGAATTGAAGGCTTATTTGTTGCCTGTCGATAGCGATAAAATGCGACAAAATCCGTTCAGCGGTTCTCGAGTTACATGCCGGTATTTGAGGCTTGTGCAAAGTACACGGTATTGCGCAAAATACCACTCCCGACCAGAGCATGTGAGCGGCGCGGAGCGGCCGGGAAATCCGCTCTTCGCTCTGGACGGCTTAGTTCCGCTCTCATTCGCTCATGTTGCCCCCCCCCCCCCCCCCCCCCCCAAGCCGCTCTACGCTCGCTCAGCGCTCAGCTTCATTTGCGCATCAAGCGCTCCGCCGCTCCAGCCCGCTCAGCAGATTTTTTTTTTTTTGGAATTAGCTTGATTTAATCAAACTACAACCCCCTGGGCCCCTTAACAATTGTTTGTATTGAGCCGTATTGTATTGTACCCATTCTGCAATCTGTTAAAATAACGTTTTCAACCATTCTACTAGCTTTACTATGCTAATGTGCGCTAGCCTAGCCGCAATGCTAAGTGTTTATACTGGCAGATCCCATTCACGTTAGCATGTAAGCTAACAACATCAGCGCTCTTTTTGTGAGACTAAACTCTCCGCTCTTGGTGGTACATTGTGTTGATGTTGGTTTCGTTTCATCAATAAATGAGGCAGAACACAGTGAATGTATATTTTTTTTTTATTGCACTTTGTTTGTTTCTTGCTGAAATTTTTTTTTGTAAATAGTTCCCGAGGTGATTTAAAGATGGCGGATTTCTGTTTTGACTTAGCAGGATGTGTAGTGACTAGTGAAGCGTTCACCCTTCTGATTGGTTGAAAATGGCCTTCATGTTTGAACTACATCGCCACCTATTGCTTTGGCATTGTACTACATGTATATTACATCAGTTTAAACCACTGTGTGATCGTGTGCACTGAGCGGCTAGAAGTGGAGGAGAGCTCTCGCTCCGGAGTCACTCCGCGCTCACTTCAAAATCCACCCGCTCCGCTCCGCTCCGCTCACATGCTCTGCTCCTGACTCAGGCTGCAGTAGTTCCGTCAATCTAGATCCGATCTCGAAAATTATTGTGGATCGTTGTAACCAATGAGTGTGGCTTTCCAATGATACCCCACATGGGGATATAAATTAAAAAAACTAAAAACACGAAGAAACACGAAAACAGGAAGAGCAAAACAGCTGAATGAATTGAAGAGTATGAGAAAACTGAGTTTTTCTTTGTACACAGTTTACCAAAATCACTCCTAATCACTCATTTCTGAATGGATCTTTATGTAATTTGGATATGTACTACGTAAGGCTTCAGGCTATGGCTCCGTCTGGATTTGTAAGCCATACCACCTTCTGGGTAAATACTACCACTGGACTACTAACTACTACAGAAAAACTTGAGTAACAAGTTTTTTTACAACTCAAGTTCAGACCTATGTTACTCTATTACGTTAGCACTAAAAGTGAATTTTTCTTTTCTGGAAACAGAAACTTCAGAATGTCATCTTTCAAAAGAGACCAGGCTCATGCATGTGCTATAAGTATAAAGTATGTTGTTTTGGTTTGCAAAAAAAGTATGCAGTCCTCAAGTTAAAAAATGGCCACTTTTCTGCCCGATTGTTACAGACATTATTTTACACATTCAATAATTCTGTACCCAATGGATACACTATGCCATACAGACCATATCATTACAAAACACCAAACAGTGTTTAGGGCACTTTTAAAGACTATTCGCTTCTTATCATGAACCCCCCCCCCCCCCCCCCTGTACTCTACCACACTTTGTTCCTCCCCAATCTCCCCTCCAGAAAAGGCTTTGGCCTCTCCCAGTTCTGGTTGGGCAGACAGAGAGCCTACAACGAGAGCCTTTTTGTACGAGAGCCTGATACGTGTTTTGACCCTGGACTGTCATTAGACTACTCTATTTGCCCATCGGACTTTGTGCTATTAATCAATACATATCTTTTATTTATTGAAATTGTGGTGGAACTTGGATTTGTTTGTTTTGAACCGTGTCGAGCCTGAACACCACCAGGCTCGTCACAGTACATCTGATTAGCACTATTACTCAGTAGCACTTCACTGTCACATTTGCACTCTGGTTGGATGCCAAACCTCTTTTTGTTGTACTGTAGTTATTTTGGAACCAGTTAATTTGGAGTGTAGTGCAGAGAGAGGGGGGGGGGGGGGGGGGGGGGGGGGGAACAGACAGAGGGAGGGGGGGGGGGGGGGGGGTGACAGACAGAGGGAGGGGGGGGGGGACAGACAGAGGGAGGGGGGGGGTGACAGACAGAGGGAGGGGGGGGGTGCAGTGCAGAGAGAGGGGGGGGGGTGCAGTGTAGAGAGAGGGGGGGTACAGTGTAGAGAGAGGGGGGGGTGCAGTGTAGAGAGAGAGGGGGTGCAGTGCAGAGAGAGGGGGGGGGTGCAGAGAGGAGGGGGTTGGGGGGGGGTCGTAGAGGCCGGAGAGACTAGGATGGTCTTAAGTGGGGGGTTACAGTTTGTTTAGATGATCATAGGTCTCAGGGGTCAAGGGTCAAACTTAATGCTGGGAATCGCAAACAGCCATCAGTCTGAGGCCTCCATCGCATCTGGTCTCCAACACACTGGCCCAGAGCCTGCCTGTCTGTCTGTCTGTCTGTCTGTCTGTCTGCCTGTCTGTCTGTCTGTCTGTCTGTCTGTCTGTCTGTCTGTCTGTCTGTCTGTCTGTCTGTCTGTCTGTCTGTCTGCTGTCTGTCTGTCTGTCTGTCTGTCTGTCTGTCTGTCTGTCTGTCTGTCTGTCTGTCTGTCTGTCTGTCTGTCTGTCTGTCTGTCTGTCTGTCTGTCTGTCTGTCTGTGTCCTGTCTGTCTGTCTGTCTGTCTGTCTGTCTGTCTGTCTGTCTGTC
>NW_028173958.1:10000-82500 GCF_963971535.1 Notolepis coatsorum | reverse complement strand
AGTAAAAACCTTTTTTTATTCGGGGACAATGACATGTTCCGTTTCGTCCTCTTCATCACTCGTACTATCGTTTGTGGCCATCTTCTGTAGCTTGTCACTCTGACTGTCTATTCTTCTGATAGCAGCTGTGTTTAATCAAAGATCCCCGCTTTCTAGTCTTGCACAAGGACCAATCAGCATGGGTATGGGCGGGTACATTTTCCATTGATGGGGATTTGATTGGCTGTTTTTAAATAAAGTGCGGCCGCAGGATTAATAACGTTAACGTTAGTTCGGCCAGAGAAACAAATATACTAATTAAAATCGTTTGGACCTGCGAGATTTGTACTTTGTAGGTCTGCATTTTAAATGAACGGAGTAAAAAGTACGTTTTTTTTCTCTGAAATATAATTGAGTAAAAGTACAAGTATACAAACCTAATAATACTAGAGTAAAGTACAAATCCCCCAAAACAGTACTTAAGTATTGTAACGAACACCCCTACTGATTTCTAGCTTAGGGAGATAGTGCAGCATGTTCACGCAGACGGACTGAACTGTCCTGGGGGCCTGCAGGAAGAACAGATATGAATTCTAAAAATGGGTGGAACATGAAATACAGGTAGGCTATCATAATGAACGGTCCACATCAAATTCATATATTTGAATTAATAATAATAATAATAACTTTATTTGTATAGCACTTTTCATACAGAAATTGCAGTTCAAAGTGCTTCACAACAGTAAAAAATACAGGCATAGGCGAGCATAAAAATTATAGAGAGGTAGCAACTAGCAAGGTAAGGTAAATCACAGTTTTTCACATTAGGATCAGTAATACAAATTATAAAATATAATAGATAGAGTAAAAAAGTGTGGTTTGATTCAGTTTAAAAATAGGCTACAAATAATAAAATAGAATGGACAGTAAAAAGTGTGATAAAATAGTTCAATAAAAAATAGAATTTCTATGACATTTTACGTAATCTATTTAGTCTAGATGGAAACATATGTCCACCTCCATAGGGTGGATTATTTTTCACCACCTGTTTTTTCTTAATCCTTGAAGTGTCTATTTTAAGATTCTGCCAGGTAACAGGTTGAAATAATGTCCCATGGGGTTTATTTTTAACCCTTTATTACACCAAAATTATTACCAAAACCTGAAAAATAAGAAAAAGAAAACAGCATAACTTTTATAGAGACAAATTAAAACATTTTCCCAAACAAGTTTGACCCAAGGAATTCAGTACAATTGTTATTTTTAAGATTCAAACACATTTTGGTAAAATTTCAGGAAAAGAAAAGCAAAAGAACGCTGAAAAAATGTATATCACATCTCTATTTTCCTTTTTTACTAAAATATAGTGCATTGGACGAGATAAATTTAGGTTAATATTGTAAATAATATTGTAATAAAGATTGTCTCCATGCCGTTATGCCCTAAATATTGTAGATTTTGTGTAAACATGGCCAAAAGTGGAAGACGAATGTGAAAAGACTCATTTGTCCTACATAGATAAAAATGAACACATTTTCCTCTACAATTTGAAATCCAGTGAAATATGTTTTGTTAAGGTTCAAACAAAGTACTATTACAGTACATCTTCTCTGTTGGCACAACATTCAAACCTACTAATCATCATCATGATCATCATAGCCAAAGAGATTGTCAAAGTCTATCTCTCAAATCTCCATCTTACGTTTTGCATAATCTGCCTCCTTTAAGAGCTTCTTGCTCTTCTGACTCCGCTTTCTGGGCCAGTACCACAACAAGAGAAGGAGGGAGGATGGGTCCAACCGTCCAGACAGGCTCTAACACCCCCTCATCCATCATCTTCTCCCAGCCCATATCCTGATCATAGGGTTTGGGCCTCTCAAATATTGGCTGGTCTGCTCTTTTGTAGCAGGCAACTCTCAAAAAAGTTGATATGCCCATCAACCTCCAAGAACTCATGCATTACCCTCTCTCGCCTCATGCACTTGGCTCTCCCGATGGCTTTTTTGCCAAGACAAACAATGATGATCCTCCTCTACCAGCATGACCAACCTCTCTATATACTGATGATCCTCCTCTACCATGTCAGCATGACCAACCTCTCTATATACTGATGATCCTCCTCTACCATGTCAGCATGACCAACCTCTCCATACACTGATGATCCTCCTCTACCATGTCAGCATGACCAACCTCTATATACTGATGATCCTCCTCTACCATGTCAGCATGACCAACCTTTCTATACCGATGATCCTCCTCTACCATGTCAGCATGACCAACCTCTCCATATACTGATGATCAGCATGACCAACATTTATATACTGGTGATCCTCCTCTACCATGTCAGCATGACCAACCTCTATATACTGATGATCCTTATCTACCATGTCAGCATGACCAACCTCTCCAGATACCTGGACCATGGCACTGGCACCTTGACCACGGCACTGGCACTGCAAGCTAATACATGTGTCCGAACTGGCTGAGTCTCTGGACTCAGAGTACTGCAGCACTCTGCTGGGATACTATGACTTTTCTGGGGATGACTGTGCCAGCGCTTTCAAAGGAAAGAGACAGGTGAATCCGTTGAATAATCGGCAGAAGAACCCTAGATTCCAGATGGCTTTTAGTCAGCTTGGCGCATTGTTGCTGGTAACAGATGAGCTCCAACAGGAGATGGAGTCCTTCACATGCATTATGGATGGCCATGGTTGGATGAAGTCAGTTGATGCTGTGTGAGCCAAGATGCTGCAGAAAATTATGGGTGCTGATAAAGTCCTGGATGCAAACTCCAAAGTAGACATTGAACGCCTGCCTCCCCCCAAGGTCTGTCTCATCCCACATGTACAGCGAGCCAACTTCATAGTCGCCTGCTACAAAAGAGCAGAACAGCCAATATTCAAGAGGCCCAAAGCCTATGATCAGAGTATGGACTGGGAAAAACAATGGATGAGGAGGTGTTAGAACCTGTCTGGACGGTTGGACCCATCCTCTGTCCTTCTCTTGTTGAGGTACTGGCCCAGAAAGTGGAGTCAGAAGAGCAAGAAGCTCTTGATAAGGAGGCAGATTACGCAAAAAATAACATGGATGAGGAGGATGGAGAGTACGAGTGTGATGAGGCGGAGGAAGAGATGGAGATCGAAGAGATAGACTTTGACAATTGTTTTAGTGATGATGATGATTAGTAGTTTAGGGCACAAAATACAAATAGAAAAAAATACTTGAATGTTGTGTCAACAAAGAAGATATCCAGTCCATGATATCCAGTGCATATGAAAACATATAGTTTGAACCTTAACAATAAATCGCATGGGAAAATGTGTTAAGGTGTCTCTATAGAATTGTTTATGCAAAACTATAATATTTAGGGCATAACAGCATGGAGACAATCTTTTTTACAATAATATTTCCAATATTAACCTAAATCGATCTCGTCCAACATTTTAGTAAAAAGGGAAAATAGAGATGTGATATACATTTCTTTCAGCGTTTTTTGCTTTTTCTGCCCTGAAATGTAATCAAGATGTGTTTGAATCTTAAAAATAACAATTGTGCTGAATTCCTTGGGTCAAACTTGTTTGGGAAAATGTTTTAATTTGTAATATGTTGTTAACTTCAAAAGTTATGCTGTTTTCTTTTTCTTCTTTTTCAGGTTTTGGTTCAGGATAGGTGTAATAAAGGGTAAAAATAAACCCCATGGGACATTATTCCAACCTGTTACCTGTCAGAATCTTAAAATAGACACTTCAAGGATTAAGAAAAAACAGATGGTGAAAGAAAATCCACCCTATGCAAGTGGACCTATGTTTCCATCTAGACTAATTCTACTGCAATGTCCGACATTGCTGTCTTTCTTGGGCTCTAGCCGGTGACTCTAGTGGGCTCAGTTTTAAGGTAGCGTGAAAAGTACACTAAGTATAATTATGAAACATGCAAGCTCAGTGGGAAAGGGATTAAATATTGGTTTAAACTCAAACAAAATCATGCATTTTCTGCATGTAGTACAAAAGTGAAATACTATACCTATTTCCACATATTGGGAAGTTGAGATGCTTGTGTATCCAACAAGCCCAGATGTAGGGGGTAGAGAAGCACATACATTATTTTAATGTTTTCATTAATTGTATACATTTACACATATTCAGTCATATACACTGACTTCTTCAAACAAACATTCCCTCTCTATCTGTAGCCTTTGTCTGTCCTTCTCTCTGTAGCCTTTCTCTCTCCCACTGTCTGTGTCTCTATCTCTCCCCCTCGCCTATTGCTTATTAACAGCGGAGCAGTGCTGCCGTTGCTTCCGCGTTTTCCCTGATTGGCTGCGACACGCCCCGCGGCAGAGCTTGCGACATTATGTAGCCCTATTCCGCCATGATTTTCATTTGAAGCTCAGCTCACCTGGCAGCGCAGCGGTCCTGCGATCCTGCGGTCCGTTGTTGACAAGTTCGAATCCCATACATTTTTTTTTAACGTGTATTCTTTCGCCGGTTAAGGTTAGGCATGGTTAAGGTTAAGGTTAAGGTTAGGCATTGTTTCGGAGTTGGTTAAGGTTAGAACGGTTAAGTTTAGGCGCTGTTAAGGAGCTGGTTAAGGTTAGAGTTTGTCTTAGAGAATGGCAATATTCTTTCTATGGTTAAGGTTAAGGTTAGGCATGGTTAAGGTTAAGGTTAAGGTTAGGCATTGTTTCGGAGTTGGTTAAGGTTAGAACGGTTAAGTTTAGGCGCTGTTAAGGAGCTGGTTGGGTTAGCGTTTGTCTTAGAGAATGGCAATAGACAGCCTATTTCCGCACTGCCGCTCTCGCGCTGCCGCGGTCACATGGTCAAATTGTCACATTCTTGCACTCCTCCGCTGTTAGAAAGCAACACGCCTCCCCCTCTCCCTCCCCCTAGTGTATGTGTGCCTCCCCTCTCTCTGTCTCTCCCTGTGTGTGTGCCTCCCATCTCTCATTTTCCCTCTGTGTGTGTATATGTGTGTGTGCCTCCCCTCTCTGTCTCTCCCTGTGTGTGTGCCTCCTTTTCCCTATGTGTGTGTATGTGTGTGTGTTTGTGTGGGCCTCCATTCTCTTTGTCTCTCCCTGTGTGTGTCTGTGTGCCTCCCCTCTCTCTGTCTGTTTGTGGGTGTGTGTGTGTATGTGTGGAGGTGTGTGATTTGCTTTAGAAGTGTGAGCGATCCAGGGGGAACGATCTTTGAGTAATGGAACATTTAGCTTAATGTACCTGTTGTTGTACAATGCTGTTGTTGACGGTGCATTGAGGTCCACCGTTGGACACTACCTTTATTTTGTACTCATCAAAGCAGCGTTTTCTTAAACCTAAATGGTGTTAAAAAGCATTACCTCTGGCATGACTAACATGTATATTCTAAATTAATATATATAAATATTTATCATCAAGCAAAGAATTGTTTTAACAGGGGGTGTATTATTCATGTGTGAAGATGAGTCAGCAGCCCTTTCAATGCGGCGATACTTTTTAACCCTGACCTCACTGTATAAAATGACATAACAAATACACTTTGGTCTGTAACTCACACTCGCATGTCAAACCCGGTGGAAAACCAAGCTACCTTCATACCCACAGCACATATTTCATGTTGAGCATATTTTGACTAGCTGCCAGTAGACTAGGCTTTATATGGTTCAAAAGAGTTACAAAGGTTAAGAAAACACATTAGCAACGCATGTGATAATATTCTTTCTTTTCCTAGAGTTTCTTCTCGTCCTCTAGTTTGTATTCATTGCAGGCTACTTCTTCTCAGACTACTTACTCAGCATTGGTGGATTTACCTTCCTCGCTCTGCCTACTTGCTATGCTGGTGATACAAGAGACTTCATTCCACTGTTCATCGGCTACATGCCTTGTGAATAGATCAGAAGAGGACGGAACACACACAGGGCCACGCTTTGGATGAACCACAGTAAGTGGAGAAGGAAAACGACCAATTTAATCTTATCATATTATCTTTTAAAAACGCAGCTTGTCATACAATCAAAAGTGTAACAAACTTGTAAACAACATCCATCAGACAACTGATATGAATAAGAATGCAGGTGACATGTATTGGAATGTGGGAATGCTTTTGTTTTTGTCAAGAAACAGTTGATCCACACCTGAGGGAAGTGGCTTAAACAACCTACACACCTGCATGTCACACCCCTGCCTGCTCTGTGTGTGTGTGTGTGTGTGTGTGTGTGTTTGAGAGAGAGAGAGAGAGAGAGAGAGAGACAGAGGGAGAGAGAGAGGGAGAGAGAGAGAGAGAGAGAGAGAGAGAGAGAGAGAGAGAGAGAGAGAGAGAGAGAGAGAGAGAGAGAGAGAGAGAGAGAGAGAGAGAGAGAGAGAGAGAGAGAGAGAGAGAGAGAGAGAAATGTGTCTTGTTTGGCTTTGGCAATGTAAACGTATGTTTGTCAATAAAGCCCATTTGAATTGAATTGAGAGAGGGAGAGAGAGAGGGAGATAGAGATACAGGCGACAGAGAGAGAGAGATACGGGTGACAGAGAGAGAGAGACAGGGGGAGAGAGAGAGATATATGAGTGACAGAGAGGGAGGAAGAGAGAAATAACCCAAATGAAAAGAGAGACAAAGAAAGAAAGAAAGAAAGAAAGAAAGAAAGAAAGAAAGAAAGAAAGAAAGAAAGAAAGAAAGAAAGAAAGAAAGAAAGAAAGAAAGAAAGAAAGAAAGAGAGAATGAACATATTGAATGTGAGAAAGAGAAAGAAAGAATAAACAGAGAGAGAGAGAGAGAGAGAGAGAGAGAGAGAGAGGCAGGGAGAGAGAGAGAGAGAAGAGGGTACATACTGTATTGACAGAAGGAGCATGCACTGCCTTCAGATGGACAGTTCCTCTATGTTTCCACGCTCTAGAGAGGCTGTAAAGTTTCAGTAGCTGTTTGACTCCACGCAGGATGTTTTCCAAGGCCTCACAACAGGCCCCCTCTTCTCTTTTCTTCTCTCCTCGTGCACAGTTGCTTTTTCAGTCAACGAACAGCAGCACACTCCTGCATGTCAATGGCCTGCCTCCAATCAACCCGCTAAGCATTAGGACACGAAAACCCACTTCTCCTCTTGCTGTCTGTTTCACAGAGACGTGCCTCATCGGCACAGAGACATGTTGAACAAAGATTTACAAAAATCCATCCTTCCATGTTTGATGGTACCACAAGTTTGTTCCTACTACAAACAAATAACCTTTCAGAATCCCAACCAGACACGTATTTTATTTTTATTTTATTTCAAACCTTTATTTAAATACAGAAATAATAATTAAAATATTATTATAGACTTTTTTTTGTCTTGTTTCTGTACTTGCATGTCATTTTAACCACCTTGACTGTTAGTTTCATTATGCATTATGTGTTGAGTACTGACTTTTAATAATTTCTGTTTTGCAATAAAAAAAAAAAAAAAAAAAAAAAGCATATAAAATCACACGGCATATAAAGTCATAACAATAAGACAACAATGTGAGACAAAAGTAAGAATAACAAGCAATTAAAACGGTACAACTTGATTGACAAAGGTTGGAGAAATTGCTGCGCCTTTTGGTCTTTCTCTCTCTCACACACACACAACAGATGTTTTTGAGTGTGTTCTCCCATGTTTTCACAGCTTTGAGTTGGTCACAGACGCTTTTATGTTAATTTTATGTTAATTTAGTTTAATGTGCTCTTGTCTTTAACTGAGGCCATAATCCCATGCAGGATTCTACATTTATCGACCGTCGAAAACAACCGCCTTAGGCGGTCCGCGTCGGAATGGGAGACTTTTGTGCACAACTCTTAAAATGAGAAAATTCAAGATGCGATTACTTGTCATATAGAAATGGTAAACCTCACATTACACGTGGACCTAATGCCCCACACGTGAGCTGATGTTGTAATATGCAATCACATGTTTTTATATAAATTAACTTGTACAATGGCAAGGAACAATACAAAACATTTAAACCGTAAACATAACACGCCCTTTTCCAAAATGAACCCTTGAAAGAAGTCGTGTCTAACAAGCTAATCAGGCGTCATTGTGAAGAAACACGGAAACCACACAAACCTGTACAAATGAGCTGCTCAGCGCTATAGAAAGTGGCCCGCTGGTCATACCTTTGGCATAAGAGAACAATAAGCAGGGGAATGTGTGCAGAAACATGTTCAGTGTGATGACTGGTGCGCTATGGCCCCTGCCTAGAGCCTTTTTCCTATAACAACTCAGCTAGCAGCTAGCTAGTAGCCGCGGGGCCTCGCAGCACAGGTGCAGCTCTGGTATCTGCCTCACAAACAAAAAGAAACCCTCAACCCTGTGACACTCAAACAAAAACAAACAGTGGGCCAAACAGCGGCGGTGGCCAAGGTTGTTCTTTACATTTTTCCCCTTTTCTTTTTGCAAGGTAGCTCCCCCCCCCCCACAAGGCTACAAAGCAAACAACATTTGGGGGTGAGTGTCGGCCGGGTTGAAGGGTAAACATGGGTTGTTGTGACGTGTGTGCTGACTGACTGGCCGTGTGTGCTGAGTGACTGGCCGTGTGTGTGTGGCGGACATTCCTCGCGCTGAGCTGCTGCTGGTGCTATTTTTTCATTTTTTTTTCGCTGGGTGAGATGTTTTGAAAAAGTCTCTCCCCCGCCCAGGGCTCACCTGTTGAGCCCAGACAACCAAACAAATTTCTACCTTGGAAAATGGACTTTTAAAACAGATTTACTACCCTATTCCCCGTGCATGTCCTTCTGCTGTCAGTGTTTTTTTTTTTTTTTTTTTTTTATCTTTTCCCCCCTCCATTTTCCTCAGATTTTCTCCCATCCCAATGTTAGTCGTATGCCAATTCCCAATCCCTTCCTGGTCGCTGCGCACTTACCCCCCACAGTCAGATGGGAGAGTGGAGGCTACCACGTGCTTCCTCCGACACACGTCCAGCCAATCACCGCTTCTTTTCACCTGGCAGCGCGGATTCTCACTGAGAGGGCGTAGCGTGTGGGAGGACCACACTATCCCTCTCAGGTCCTATCCGCGCTTAGCAGGCGCCCCGACCGAACTGTAGGAGTCGCTGTTTACAACGACCCGGACCCACCCCGCCAGCTTCTCCCACCCTCTAATACAGCCAATTGTATTAGTATGGACGGCCAGCCAAGCTGGTGACAACCCCGGAGCTGTGAGCTGGATTCGAACAGCTCACAGCTCCGGGGTTGGTGACGAACGCAATCTCCGCTCGGCCACCTAACCGCCTGCTGTCAGTGTTTTGACGAAGCACTGGATGGTTTTGGGGTGAAGAGTTTACATATTATTTTGTAGTTCTCAGTGAAAGATTAGTGACTGGTTTTTCAGCCACCAGGGGGCTGTAAGTCAAGTAAGGTTGTCTTAACATTTGGAGTCATTTACAATCTTTCATATAACAATACGTACAATACGTACCGAACCGTGGTTTTTGTGTACCGTTACACCCCTATATGGAAATATGGAAAAATGGTGTATGGAAAAAAAAGAAAAAAAAAACAGCAGAACACTATAATGAACTTTAGTTTGGCCTAGCTACTGCAAGCTGCCCCTGGAAGTTCCGCACCTCCTCCTGCATCGCCCGCAGCTGATTCTCCCGCAGCGCCCCCTCCTCCTGCATCGCCCGCAACTCCTCCCGCAGCTGATTCTCCCGCAGCGCCCCCTCCTCCCGCAGCAAACGCGCATCCTCCCGATCCTGCTGTGCCTGCATCGTCTGCACCTCCCTCCAATGCTGCTCTGCACTGTTCGCCCGCAGCACCCGCGCATCATCGCTGTGCTGCAGCCTTACCACCAGCACTTGCGTCGCCCGCAACTCCTGCCTCATCACCCGCGCATCCTCCCGATCCTGCTGCTGCCCTGCAACCAGGCTATGCAGCACCTGCATCACCTGGAGTTCAGTCCCAGTAATCTTTGTAATGAGCTCCTGCTGGGCGACGTCCCGCGCGTCCTCCCTGAGGTTCCGCGCCGTCTCCCTGATCGCCGCACTCATCTGCAGCTCCAGTGAGAGCGCACGGACGGCTTGGTTCAGCTGCTCGGTGATTTTATCGAAGTTGTTGGCGATGTCAAAGGCGTCCTTCAGGCGGTCGGTCAGGGTGGTTTTATGGTCTTTACTGATAAAAACAAAACAAATCAAATGTATCATATTAGTATAGGAGGAGGAGGAGGAGTGCATGAGAGTAGAAGACCGTAAGAAGGTTAGTGTTTTAATTATCAGTAGGTTGGTTTCGTTCTTTGTGCTAATAGGGTCATACTTAGGCTGCAATTTGCGATTTTTCTTTATCAAATCAAATTTAAAATCAAATCAAATGTATCTGTAAGGCCCGACAACACACGTTGATGTCCCCCATGGTCCGGACACATCTTCTTTACGATTTTATACGTTTTGTCCGCCAATCGTTGAACGCCCAACCACGTAACGTTATTTGATCGTTATTTCTTTTATTCGATATTTCCATTCGTTATCCATCCAGGCAGCCTGTGTTACCATAGGGCAGGGGTCAGCAACCTTTTTGACATGGAGTGCCTGTTTGAAATATAGTTTTAACTAGTGTGCCTCAACAATATTCCATGCATCGTAATTTTTTTAATGATCATTTTTACATTATTACATCATTATTGTTATTATTAACAATATTATTATGATGGTTGTATCAACCCTAAATCTGAGTTGGGGGGGGGTGCAATGCAGACAAACAGCTGCATACAGTGCGACCATTTCACTCACATTTGCCCATTCATTTTTGGACACATCACACACCATCGGTGTGTGTACTGTACGTGTGCTGTCATAGCTCCACCTACAGGCCTAATGGAGACCAGGAGAACACCAGGATGTGAATGGAGGGTGAATGTGAGGTATACCGTGTAAATAAGTTTTGATTGATCGCAAGACTACACTGTAAAAAAATAATAATAATAAGTTACCAGAACTTAAAAATATTGAGTTCAGTTACTGTGCATTAAGGTTTTCAGTTTTCAATCCATAATATGTTAACAGAAAAATAAGTACACAACCACATTATTTCAACCTAATAAAACTATGTTTATTGTCATTCTTTTAAGAACACAAGTTGACTTGGTAATACTCACATTTTGAGTAAAAAAATTTGCTTTTAACATGTGCAATGTTCAATGAAATAGAAACATAAATAATAAAATGTGTTGATTAATCCCACTGGTCACAATGGTGACCGTAATAATGTTTTTGTTATAAGGCTCTGCAAATGTTACTGAATGATGTAGCAATGTATTTCCAGCTAAATTGAAATAATAAACAAATAAAGGGTCTCAATTAAATATGTGGTAGTAAAAAGAACCTGTGGGAGGATTTCAACAAGATAAATGCGACAACAGTGCAAAATATTTCACTATAATATTTCAAAGCAAAAAAATAAATAAAAAATTATATACATTCTTTTTTTATTTATTTTTTTTAAAATGCTGCCCCCTGTGCCTATGACAATGCCCCCGCGTGATATGCAGGCACGCGTGCCTAGGGTTGCCTACCCCTGCTTTATTGTATTGCTATCTGTCCATTCTCATTGTCAATTGAGTTCATAAACCGTCCCTTCAAAATGGCTTAAAGAGAAAAAAAAATCATCAATAGGTTCTTATTTTATAGCGCCGTGAATATAAGCTTTATAGTGGATTTGGTCTCGTATATTTTCTGCAAAGCTAGATAAATGGCTAATAGCTGCTAACGTTATATCCAATGGCATTTCCGTTTTACAGATGCTAAAGAAATAACTCAAACTGCATATGATCGGGACTGTCCCAAAGCATGTATGCATGAAAGGGGGGGCGGGGGACGTCGTTTATTATTATTGATTACCAATAACAGTGTTCATCTAACTAGCCACATACGCTGGTCGGCTGGTTGAGTGTCATAGCAAGCTCTGATCGGGCTGTAATTTATGTGAAAAAGATCTTACCATGAGCCGGTGGGATCCCTCCGAGCATTTCCCCGTTATTGATCGCCATCTGGTAGATCGATATGTCCATTGGCTGATGATAAATCCCCTTATTGCATGGTGAAATCCGCGATTCAAAATGTATCCCGTGCAACAGACAATAGCTATCGCTTCAGATGAGTAGAAAACGACATTAGAGATCCAAAAAAAAAAAGACAACTTCTGCCACAGGGAACACTCTATTATCGCGATAGCGCCCCTAAGAGGATCTGGCCGGTATTGCACCTTTTCGAATTCACAGCGTAGGGTAGATCTGCAGTGCCGGTCGGCGACCTTGAACAGGTTATTAAAGTGGAATAAAAGCAATAACAACTTGCCACGGCTTTATCCGTGATTCTGTACACAACGCATGGATTCGAAACACGTATAAATACGTGCTTCGTCCCCAATGTGTTAATGTATCAATACATTCATTGATCAATAACCTACGTATTTTTACCATGCTACTTATGTTAATTATTATTAACAGGAACAATTTAAATAAATAACGTTAGTTGGAGAACTTAAGGTTTAGTGGCCGCTTGCCATTAACTAATAAATTGACAAGGCGCCACGGTGCACCTACTAGATGTTTTTGTACTTGGGTAACAAAATAAGTTGTGGATGTTGACAGAGTTTAATGTCCAGGCTGCAGCTGATGTGGTTTATAAGGTTTATTGTCCAAAGAAATTATGGTTGATAACAGAACAGCGTCTTCAGTGAAAAAACACCCAGCTAGACAGAGCGGCGGTCGCCTCTGGTGTGGGGGGACAAGCGATTGTCGTTGGGACGTCGGTCGCCCCGCCGTGTGCAGACCACTTTAGCCGCCCGCATTTTTCAAGTAACAGAGTTTATTAACAAACTATTTATTACATGCATATTATACTGTGCGTGCGTGTGCATACTAAGGGTCAACATCTGTGCAATAGCACATATCACCAAAATCACACATTGGCCCATGCCTACTAGACACAGGATATCGGTTGTCAAGCTGCTTTTGTATGTTGTACTGTTGTCACAAAAACCAACATTTTGACTTTGATACAGATAGGAAAGGTAATGGAATATATTATTAGATGACAGAACATGGAAAATTCTTTATACAATAATTTAATTCATTATAATTTAAACGCTATTGAATGATAGTTAATCAATAGTAATTAATACAATTATTCTGTTACAGCTACTGAGCTATATACTATAGCTACTGTCCATCAATATCTTCCTTTTGAATGAAATGGGAATGAAATTATAATAATAATAATAATAATAAATAATAATAAATAAATAAATAAATGAAATTCTACCCTCCCCTGTCTCGAACGTTGTTAGACCATGCCTCCCACAAGCTGGCTGCAATGTGGACGAAGCCTTGCATCACGTGTCCCCTCCGGTACACGAAGAGGCAGCCGTCGCATCTTTTCACCTGCACAGCGCAATCTCTCAGCGGCGAGGGTCTGCGTGGGAGGGACACGTCGCTTCCTGATTCTGCTGCGCAGGTCGCACCAACCGACCTGTAGGAGTCACTGTCCACAACGTCCGATCCCCACCCACCAGCTTCCCACCCCCTAATACTGCCAATTGTATTAGTATGAACGACCAGCCAAGCTGGTAGCAATGCAGAGAGCTGGGCTCGAACCCAGCATCTCCTGCATTAGTGGCGAGCGCCTTGCCCACTGCGCCACTTAAGGACACAGCGGGCGATTTTAGCCGGGCGACGGACTTTTTTTGCGAGCCGACCGACAGAATTGTATCGCCTCCATTGTTATGAATGAGAGAACCCACACGGCAGGAGATTTTGAAGCGACGGTCGCGCAGCTATTTCTGTCGCCTGGCAAAAAATCGCCTCGATCCTATTTTTTGAGGCGACACAGAAAGGACAATGAGGAAATAACATGACTTCTACTGGTGTATCATTTGTACACCATTAACACTTTCGCGACCACTGGGCTGAGTCTAATTAAGAGGACCGGGGAATGTAAACAGACGTGGGGCTTTTTGTAGAGCTAAATCTATACTTTATAGTATTGCTATCTGTCCATTCTCATTGTCAATTGAGTTCATAAACCGTCCCTTCAAAATGGCTTAAAGAGAAAAAAAATTCATCAATAGGTTCTTATTTTATAGCGCCGTGAATATAAGCTTTATAGCGGATTTGGTCTCGTATATTTTCTGGAAAGCTAGATAAATGGCTAATAGCTGCTAACATTATATCCAATGGCATTTCCGTTTTACAGATGCTAAAGAAATAACTCAAACTGCATATGATCGGGACTGTCCCAAAGCATGTATGCATGAAAGGGGGGGTGGGGGACGTCGTTTATTATTATTGATTACCAATAACAGTGTTCGTCTAACTAGCCACATACGCTGGTCGGCTGGTTGAGTGTCATAGCAAGCTCTGATCGGGCTGTAATTTATGTGAAAAAGATCTTACCATGAGCCGGTGGGATCCCCCCAAGCATTTCCCCGTTATCGATCGCCATCTGGTAGATCGATATGTCCATTGGCTGATGATAAATCCCCTTATTGCATGGTGAAATCCGCAATTTAAAATGTATCCCGTGCAACAGACAATAGCTATCGCTTCAGATGAGTAGAAAACGACATTAGAGATCCAAAAAAAAAAAGACAACTTCTGCCACAGGGAACACTCTATTATCGCGATAGCACCCCTAAGAGGATCTGGCCGGTATTGCACCTTTTCGAATTCACAGCGTAGGGTAGATCTGCAGTGCCGGTCGGCGACCTTGAACAGGTTATTAAAATGGAATAAAAGCAATAACTTGCCACGGCTTTATCCGTGATTCTGTCCACAACGCATGGATTCGAAACACGTATAAATACGTGCTTCGTCCCCAATGTGTTAATGTATCAATACATTCATTGATCAATAACCTACGTATTTTTACCATGCTACTTATGTTAATTATTATTAACAGGAACAATTTAAATAAATAACGTTAGTTGGAGAACTTAAGGTTTAGTGGCCGCTTGCCATTAACTAATAAATTGACAAGGCGCCACGGTGCACCTACTAGATGTTTTTGTACTCGGGTAACAAAATAAGTTGTGGATGTTGACAGAGTTTAATGTCCAGGCTGCAGCTGATGTGGTTTATAAGGTTTATTGTCCAAAGAAATTATGGTTGATAACAGAACAGCGTCTTCAGTGAAAAAACACCCAGCTAGACAGAGCGGCGGTCGCCTCTGGTGTGGGGGGACAAGCGATTGTCGTTGGGACGTCGGTCGCCCCGCCGTGTGCAGACCACTTTAGCCGCCCGCATTTTTCAAGTAACAGTTTATTAACAAACTATTTATTACATGCATATTATACTGTGCGTGCGTGTGCATACTAAGGGTCAACATCTGTGCAATAGCACATATCACCAAAATCACACATTGGCCCATGCCTACTAGACACAGGATATCGGTTGTCAAGCTGCTTTTGTATGTTGTACTGTTGTCACAAAAACCAACATTTTGACTTTGATACAGATAGGAAAGGTAATGGAATATATTATTAGATGACAGAACATGGAAAATTCTTTATACAATAATTTAATTCATTATAATTTAAACGCTATTGAATGATAGTTAATCAATAGTAATTAATACAATTATTCTGTTACAGCTACTGAGCTATATACTATAGCTACTGTCCATCAATATCTTCCTTTTGAATGAAATGGGAATGAAATTATAATAATAATAATAATAAATAATAATAAATAAATAAATAAATAAATGAAATTCTACCCTCCCCTGTCTCGAACGTTGTTAGACCATGCCTCCCACAAGCTGGCTGCAATGTGGACGAAGCCTTGCATCACGTGTCCCCTCCGGTACACGAGGAGGCAGCTGTCGCATCTTTTCACCTGCACAGCGCAATCTCTCAGCGGCGAGGGTCTGCGTGGGAGGGACACGTCGCTTCCTGATTCTGCTGCGCAGGCGCACCAACCGACCTGTAGGAGTCACTGTCCACAACGTCCGATCCCCACCCACCAGCTTCCCACCCCCTAATACTGCCAATTGTATTAGTATGAACGACCAGCCAAGCTGGTAGCAATGCAGAGAGCTGGGCTCGAACCCAGCATCTCCTGCATTAGTGGCGAGCGCCTTGCCCACTGCGCCACTTAAGGACACGGCAGGCGATTTTAGCCGGGCGACGGACTTTTTTTGCGAGCCGACCGACAGAATTGTATCGCCTCCATTGTTATGAATGAGAGAACCCACACGGCAGGAGATTTTGAAGCGACGGTCGCGCAGCTATTTCTGTCGCCTGGCAAAAAATCGCCTCAATCCTATTTTTTGAGGCGACACAGAAAGGACAATGAGGAAATAACATGACTTCTACTGGTGTATCATTTGTACACCATTAACACTTTCGCGACCACTGGGCTGAGTCTAATTAAGAGGACCAGGGAATGTAAACAGACGTGGGGCTTTTTGTAGAGCTAAATCTATACTTTATAGTATTGCTATCTGTCCATTCTCATTGTCAATTGAGTTCATAAACCGTTCCTTCAAAATGGCTTAAAGAGAAGAGAAAAAATCATCAATAGGTTATCATTTTATAGCGCCGTGAATATAAGCTTTATAGCGGATTTGGTCTCGTATATTTTCTGGAAAGCTAGATAAATGGCTAATAGCTGCTAACGTTATATCCAATGGCATTTCCGTTTTACAGATGCTAAAGAAATAACTCAAACTGCATATGATCGGGACTGTCCCAAAGCATGTATGCATGAAAGGGGGGGCGGGGGACGTCGTTTATTATTATTGATTACCAATAACAGTGTTCGTCTAACTAGCCACATACGCTGGTCGGCTGGTTGAGTGTCATAGTCACGTATTTCAACCTACCTTCCCGCCGTCATCCCGTTCCCGTATTCTTCCAGTTTTTTATATATTTATTTATTTATTTAACAAAATGGCTGCAATTCCCATCAGTGACGACAGGTGGCAGCAGTGTAGATTAGACCATTAGCACAGGAAGCGGCAAAGTGGGGTTGTTCCCGGAGAGCTCACTCTCGGCCGTGGTTTCTCAGTGTATAATGTATGGTGCTCTCCCTCAACATGCGCATAGGGTGAGACAACACCATTCTTTAGTCCAAATAATATATTATACTATATTATTGTCATTAGTTTAATGTAAAGTCAGTCTTACATTGGCACTGCTTTAACGTTGCATTTACCCATAATCCATTGCTGTATTACACGTGCCAGTATAACTTTTGTAATATGAATGAAGAGCAAATATAAAGTTAATCAATACACAATGAAACAATATCTTTATCTATATCACATGTCAAAACTACTCGGAAGCCAGCCTCTTTGACGTGGGACCAGAGATAAGGGCATGGCTACAAGATACAGAGTTAGACCCAGACATACCCCACGCGATGGTAAGGAAAAACTCACTAAAAACCTAGCAATAGGAAAAAATGCACCACAGGCAATGTGGAGGAGAGAAACCTTGTGAGAGCCTTTGCGTCGTCCAGCGCCGTCTTGACCGGGGCGAGCGCTCTCTCCAGCCGGGCCGGGTCCAGGCGGGGGCCTCTCTCAGCAGGTTCTCCGCATCATCGACGTACAGCTGCTCCACATCGATGTGCATGTGTATCTCATCGTTGCGACACTGGTTTTGCTCATTCTCTTTGTGCTGCCTCCATCCGTACGCCACCGCTGGCAATAAGGAGACGACAAAGGAGACGGCTTCCACGGCCATTGAAAATGGGGGACCCTGATGGAAACAAGATGAAAGTCTTTCTCAGGTCTGCATCCCCTTAAAAGAAAAAAACAAAAGAAAAAAACAAAAACAACAGGATATATAGTCTTGTGCAAGGAGGAACAATGGATAATGAGCAGGGAGCAGGAGAGCGACATACATTCAAGTACACACACACAACATAACATAAATACATGACAACACAAAACTAAATCCCAGCATGTCCCAGCAGTACCTGGCATGTCTATGGGAATTCACTATAAACTCAAAGTTCGGTCTGTATTCTTAGAGAAAGTGTGACGTACATGGGTACGTGGGTTGAGCATTATCATTATTCCTGTATTTATGACACCATCTGAACATCAGGTTAGTATATAATTTGTGTTGTCTGTTATGTGTGGTGTTGTGTCATCTCCTAATTTCTGTTTCTATTCACAGATGCCACTCATCTCCCTGATTGGATTGGTTGCATCTGATTGGTGCACCTTGGAACAGGCAGTGGAGATGGGTGGTTAATAGAGTGGAGATGACACAACATCGGGGCGCCTCACTCTGTCAGTTGCTACTGAACAGAGTTTCGGGAGGTTGCCATTGATTGACCACTGTGTGTGGACTTACCTTGTGCTTATGTTTGCCACTGTGTGTGGACTTACCAGTAGCCGTATATATATGTATTGTGTTGTGGGCCTTAGAGCCATTTGCCTTCCTGCTTGGAAGTAAGTATCCATATATATATAACTATCGGAATTATACTATATCTTATATTATGTTATATCATATGGTATTATATATATATATTTAGTATTCTCCAACCTCACTTTGTTTGTTCTCCAATTACCCTTTCCCCTTTGTGTTTGTGCTGTGGGTTTCAATCCCCACGATAATAAATATTATTTCCCTTTTGGGAACAGTGGGTTTAAATCCCCGCTATAATAAATATCATTTACTATTTGGAACAACGCCTTGTGTTATTTTCTTTACCTGCCTGGGACCGGTGCTTTAAAAGCACTACTGGACGGGCTGGTTTTCACATACAGCCCGTTCCAGCTTATTCTATATTGTCTTGTGACATTGCTATGTGACATGGGGGCTCATTTCCGGTCTTTCATGTCCTTGTGACATGGGGGGCTCAATGCCGGTCTGCTGTGTACGTTTGACATAGGGGCTGATGGTATCAGGTAAAGTGGCGTTGTTGTTTATTGGTATTTATGTATCCATGCTGTGTTTTATATAATAATTAACCATTCGTGTATGCTCTTAACCAGATCTCTTTTTTCTACCACATAGGTAACTGGGGGGGTCACCTGCTTGGCTAGAGGGTGGGGGGCACGAGTCGTGATTCCGGTGGAGTGCGCAATGAAATCGGTAAGCGACTGAAGATATGTGTAGCCTTCATCCCGGTATGGGAGTAGTTTAGCTGGGATAGGCTAGAGTGACACAGGTGACTCCTAATTGAGTGGTTAGGAACATTTGTTATTGTTTTCATTTGGTAGATGTGGTCAGTTGGATTGTTTTGGTTAAGAGGTATAAAAGCAGAATGTGTCTATTATTATTGCGCACGGTCATGGTTAACTAAGTGAGGACGTGATATATATATTTTTTTGGGTGTATCATAGTCACGCATAAAGACATATTATGGCGGCGTCAGCGTTTGTTTTTGAAGTCTTCGTGGCGGATCCGACAGAGGATCAGGTGGAAGGTTGCACTAAGGCGGAATTAGGCCTTATTGCTAAGCATTATAATATTGCGGTGCAGAGTTCCCAGTCCAAGGCTGATATGAAGGCAGCTGTAATAGCGGGGTTGGTGGAGCAACAGGTGTTCAGCACGGCTGTGGGAGTGGTGAGTCATAGTGACTCACTGTTAGAAGACCGGGGGGTTAAAAACACTGGCGATAAATCTCCCTTGCGTGATCTTAACCCGGAGGGTGGTGCTATTAGGAAGAATGGTAGTACGCCCAGAGCTGAAAGTGAGGGCGCGGGGGATTCAGATAAAGAATCCACGTCATCTGGCCATACGCGCTCTAGTCTGCGTTTTGCCCGTCTCCAGATGGAGGAGAGAGCGCTTTTGCGCAGGGAGGAGCGAGACAGAGAAGAGAGAACAGCTGTACGAGACAGAGAGGACAGAGCGGCTGTACAAGATAGAGTGGAGAGACAGGACGAGAGGGACAGACTAGAGAGAAAGGAGATGGAGGAGAGAGCCGGGCTGGAGAGAAAGGAGGCAAAAGACAGGGAACTTCAACTGGCCATAGAGAGGCTGAGGTTGGAGACTGGAGCTGGTAGTGGTAGTGCTATCTCCTCTCCAGCTGGGGTTTCCCCGGCTCACTTTAATATCGGCCAGCACGTTAATCTGGTTCCCATGTTCCGAGAATCAGAAGTAGAGGCTTATTTTTCTGCTTTTGAGCGTATTGCACAGGCTCTGCATTGGCCGGTGGAGATGTGGGTAATTTTACTTCAGACCAGGCTCACTGGCAAAGCCAGTGCAGCGGTAGCGTCATTAACTATGGCAGACAGTCAAAGTTATGAGCGGGTGAAGAATGCTGTTTTACGTGTGTATGAGTTGGTTCCCGAAGCATATAGACAGCGTTTTCGCTCGCTCAGAAAATCCCCTTCTCAAACAAATACTGATTTCTCCCGTGAACAGAGGAATCTTTTTGAACGATGGTGCGCGGCGAGTAAGGTGCAGGATATTGCAGCCATGAGCGAGTTAGTACTCATGGAACAATTTAAACTCTGTATGCCCGAACGAACCGAACTGTATCTGAATGAACAGAAAGTGTCTACTCTCCAAGACGCTGCTGTTTTGGCGGATGAATTGGCGTTGACGCACAAACATGCTTCGGTGCGTAACGATACTGTGTGTGTTAAAAACGGTGCGTTTCCCTCTCAGGAAATACCATTTCGGGGAAATGGCGAGCGTGCGTATCGGCCACGCTCGCCTCCGTCTGAAAAGAGACATTGTAATTATTGTAGGAAGCCAGGTCATTTGGTGGCGGACTGTTATGCATTTGTGCGCAATCGGCAAAATACTGACAGGCCAGCTCAGGAACCAAAGGTTGTGGGGTTGATTAGCACTGTCTCACGCCCTGGGCGGGAGAAACCAGACAGTTGTTTTGATCCTTTTATATTTTCTGGTTTTGTGTCACTGTCGGGTAAGGTCTGTGACCAGCGCGAGGTGAGGATCCTTCGTGATACAGGTGGTTCACAGTCCTTTATGCTGGCGGATGTATTGCCGTTAAGTGTGGAGTCGTCTTGTAATACAAGTGCTATTGTGTGCGGGATAGAGATGGGCTACACGCCCGCTCCGTTACATATGATACATGTGGGGTCAAAACTAGTCACAGGTTGTTTTCCCGTGGCGGTTCGTTCCTCTTTTCCGGTAGCCGGAATTGATTTTATCATGGGGAATGATATAGCTGGGGGGAAAGTTCTGTGCGATGCGTTGATTGAGTCAGCATTCCGGCCACGCTCGCCGCCGTCTAGGAGACCGGTGGTGTGCAATTATTGTAAAGAGACAGGCCATGTGGTAAAAGGATGTCGTACGCTGAGGAAGCGACAGGACAAAAGAAAGTCAGCCCAGAAACCAAAAGGTGTGAGGGTTGATTTTGTCGTGGGGAACAAGTTCGCTGGGGAGAGTGTGATCCCTGTAGTGGAGGTTGAGAAGGCTCCATTGACTGACTTGTGTTGTGATGAATTGATTGGTAATCACCCCAATGTGTTTTCTGCTTGTGTTGTCACCAAGGCACAGGACGGGAAGCGAACTCAAGTTTTGGCGTTGAGTGACTCTGTCGGTGGCGAGGACAGGGGGCCATCTGTTGGAGAGATGGAAGAGGTTGCTGTATGTAGCGTTCAGGGGAAGCTGGTAATTCCTGAACCATCTATTGGCGAGATGGAAGACGTGCCACTACCACCTGAATTTAACATTCATCAAGCAGTGTCGCCCGAGCAATTGATAGCTCTAAAGCGGTGGCTTTACCCCTGGCGGCTGGGTGTGTAGCTGACCATGTGCGTTTGACATGGTTATTTGTGAGTTAGATCTCACCACATTTTGAGACCGGTTTGCATACGGTAGCCGGTGTGTGCTACATGCAGTTTTGTGCTACATGCACTGACGTCACAGTTTTCACATGCGCGTCTATTTTGCATACGTGCATTGATGTGCGTAGTGTTGTACGTGTGCATGAGACAATTGTTATGTTGTCTAGGCCTGTGTGGTGCTGGTGTGCCCATTGGTGGGTGATTGTGGGAGGCGAATTTTTTGTTGTTGTTGTTTCTGTTCTCCCTGGTGTTGTACTAACCTCATGTTGGGTAATAAGTAATAATGTTTTGCTCACCCTACAGGTTCGCTCTTATGGGGGGAGGTGTGACGTACATGGGTACGTGGGTTGAGCATTATCATTATTCCTGTATTTATGACACCATCTGAACATCAGGTTAGTATATAATTTGTGTTGTCTGTTATGTGTGGTGTTGTGTCATCTCCTAATTTCTGTTTCTATTCACAGATGCCACTCATCTCCCTGATTGGATTGGTTGCATCTGATTGGTGCACCTTGGAACAGGCAGTGGAGATGGGTGGTTAATAGAGTGGAGATGACACAACATCGGGGCGCCTCACTCTGTCAGTTGCTACTGAACAGAGTTTCGGGAGGTTGCCATTGATTGACCACTGTGTGTGGACTTACCTTGTGCTTATGTTTGCCACTGTGTGTGGACTTACCAGTAGCCGTATATATATGTATTGTGTTGTGGGCCTTAGAGCCATTTGCCTTCCTGCTTGGAAGTAAGTATCCATATATATATAACTATCGGAATTATACTATATCTTATATTATGTTATATCATATGGTATTATATATATATATTTAGTATTCTCCAACCTCACTTTGTTTGTTCTCCAATTACCCTTTCCCCTTTGTGTTTGTGCTGTGGGTTTCAATCCCCACGATAATAAATATTATTTCCCTTTTGGGAACAGTGGGTTTAAATCCCCGCTATAATAAATATCATTTACTATTTGGAACAACGCCTTGTGTTATTTTCTTTACCTGCCTGGGACCGGTGCTTTAAAAGCACTACTGGACGGGCTGGTTTTCACATACAGCCCGTTCCAGCTTATTCTATATTGTCTTGTGACATTGCTATGTGACAGAAAGAAAAAGAAAAGAAAGTTTGTAGCCTGAAATTTACAGGCGGCATCAAAGACTTTAAATCTTTAATTATGATAAATCTCTACTATGAATTAGTCAATTAGTCAATATGATGAATAACGTTATCTATTGTAGTAACAATGTTCCAAAATGTATTGATTGTTTTTCTGTTTCCCCAGATGCTCAACCCTGGACCACACGACAGATATATTCTAGGCCTAATCCAACCCTAGCCTGAGGGTTATATAGTAATCATGCAAGCTCAAAGATTGAGCTCTTGAGGTGACTGGCCCTGCTCTATATCAAGAACCATTATCAGAGTGGCAACTGCAGGACCTGTATTTCCCAAAACAATGAATATCATGATTGAATGAGAGGCCATGGTAAACAGCACAGTGAATAAACAATGTGCAGTCCCCTTATATATATATATATATATTGTTCTGGATAGAAGTGGGGCCAGGCTAATCTGCAAGAGCTCAACTTTTGAACAAGGATGGTCATCCTCTCACATAAGCTGTCCGAGGACGACTCAAACAGCTCTCTACTCTCTGGGCCCTGGACTGGACACCCCTCCACTGTACTAGTTACACATTACACACATACAAATGACAATAACACTATGTAACAACCATCAAATGCACTCACAGCACACACATCCACACGCACACACTCACTCTAAACAAACAACTCACTGCAGCACCCACTTTAGAACACCTAAACACACTTTATATTTATTGGCAAAGAATTTGCACTACAACCCATACCTCATTACACCTTACTGTAAATTGTACCTAAATTGTACCTCATCCCATTTCTGCATTGTACTGTATAGTATATTGTAACTCAGTTACTTTTCTACTCTGCATTGTACATTGTATGTATATATTGAACACTTGTCTACGTACTTGACTTCTATTTTATACTTATCTATTTTTATCTAGCACAATCTCTGGAGCAAAACAGAAAGAAGCATTTTATATAAAAGTATTCTGTACTTCTGTATGACAACTAATAAAGAAACTTGAACATCAAAAAATCAACATTCTGTTCTCTATTCCAGGCTAGATCTGACCTTGACTCATGTTACAGGATTAATACACATTTTCTTACACCCATATTGCTAGTTTTCACCTGAAGGGCAAATTACAGGGCCAGTCCAGTAAAAAAATACATTAATCATGTATCATTATGTTTAAAAAAAATTGCATTTTGGTACAAACCTTTTGTGTTTGTCAACTTTGCCTTCCTGTGGGCTATGTTATGTATATGAGCAAATTGCATATAGCATTCTCTTTGGTAGCATTCATTCTGTGTTTATTGTGTCATACTGGGGAATAATATTAATATTATTATGTCCTATTGGGGACATAATTTTAAATTCTGAGCAATTCAATCGTTTTTTTTATAGAGAGGACGTCTGACATTGATTGAAAACGGTTAACAGATTGCAGAATGGGTACAATACAGTACGGCTCAATACACACAATTGTTAAGGGGATGCAGGCCAGAGAAAGACTTTCGTGAGAGACCAACAAAGTGAGGTAATACATTTCGAATCAAATTGTGGTCGGTTAGATCTAACGTTAATATCACGTTATCCATCTAATGGCTAGCAAGCTCACCTGATGTCGGTATGGCTTAATACAGTGCGAAATACAATCTTATAGTAAGAAACAAAACACAAGTTGAACATAGTTTTGAACGTTTTATTACAATAGTATTTAGGTCGGATAATAGATCTAACGTTAATATCACGTTAACCATCTAAAGCTCATCTGTGACGTCGGTACAGTGCGAAATACAATCTTATAGTAACAAAACAATACACAAATTGAACATAGTTTTGAACGTTTTATTACAATAGTATTTACTGTCTCATGTTGCAATGTATAATCCAGCTAGCGTTCCAGTCAGATCCATTCTCCGTTCTTGTTGACAATTTTGGGGTCCGTATTTCCCGTTTCTGTATCCTGATTGGTTTATCAGCTAGAGGTGTCCAAAGATATGCATGAGCAAACATTTAATTTAAATGTAAGATTACGATAACCGATGACCACCAGACGGCTGGCCAACAAACGTATTTTGACTCAACATAATAACTAGATATCACACACAAAGAATTGTGTAGTCTCCCAACATGGATCAATCAAGTTCACTTTAGACAGACTCGGCCTCCCATCTGGGGCGACGCTGTAGGCATACGGAAGTGCCTCTCAAGGTGACGATTAGACAACACTTTTTTGTTGTCAGTAGATGGCAGCATTGCCCTGTGGAGGCTGACTGTTTGGTTCAATAACATGCCCCCCCCTCCCCCCTCGAGCAGCTAAAGCGCTTAGCTGTTTAACACCTGTGGCTCCTCCAGGCCCTAAAACCCAAACGTAACGGCAGATATTGTCATTTGTCACGACTTGTATTCTACCGACCTCAGGACACAGCAGCAATTTGTTTGGAGTGTTAGAAACATGAGCCATGTTTATTGTTCGTTTGCGATCTTGACTTCAGAATTGGCATTAAGAAATGCACAAGTTCCTGTGCCTGCTGCATGCATAGACATGATCATAGATTGCACACATGCAGACACACACACGCATGCACGCACGCACACACGCACGCACACACACACACACACACACACACACACACACACACGCACACACGCACGCACGCACACACACACACGCACACCATCCCCGCCACAAGGGAAGTACATTTCCATGTTACTAGTCTATCCAACCCACCAGGAATATACTATATGGATGGTTAAGAGAAAACATGAATTAGAATATGTACAGAGGTAATATGGACTAGAAAAGAAAACCCACTGTGTCCAGATGTATAATATAAGATCACAACATCTAAACTATCCTTCCAAACGTCTAAACAGAAGAGTGTGAACTGAACAGCGCTGGCTGACGTGTCAGATGGCGATCCCTCACCACAGAATATACAAATGAGAGAGAGGATGAAAGAGAGGAAAGGTACACAGATGTGTTGCTTCTGAAGTCTGCATAGGTGTGTTGGTGAACACGAGACATCTCATTCATCAACGTGACGTAGAAAATGTTCTATTTCGATACTTAAGCACAGAATTTAGAATGTGTGCACGCACAAAAAAAACGGGATTCATCACACGTGCGTACACAGGTCCTACGCACACCTGTCATGATAAATATGACTTTGATCCTACGTTTGAGCTCGTGCACTGTTTTAAGTATTTGCATACCAGAACCGCCCCGATTAACCATATACGGTAATGGCACACCCCGATGAAATGTGGAAAAGTGGACTAACCCGAGCGAACTCTGAGAGACTTCACTGAGAGCGAGATTGATCAGTTTCACCGAGGTCCAACCAACAAATTGAACGTATACAGCATTTCCCGTTGTGAACAATCTTATTTGGAAACATGACACACAGAATAATAGTATTTAGCGTTTTATTTTAAACAATATTTAATCGTATGATTATAGATATTTTTAGAGAATAAATAAATCCAATGAAGTTGCCAAGTTCACAGACAACTCTGCGCTCTAATGCCTATTATGTGCGCTCGTCATGAGCCCGTTCTGGTCAGAGTCATATGGCTTCAGTGGATAACTATGATCTGCATTTAAGTGAATATGAATGAGACTCCGGCCACCGGCACATTATCAGCCAAAATGCGCATCACAGATTATCTGTACATTGACCAAGTGGAATCCCGTTCACATTACTGATTACTGATGGAGCAAACTCTGAGAGATTGTTCACAGAGGCGCTGCCGAACCAAGATATAATATGATGTGTATAATATAATGTGTGTAGAGGCATATGATACAATCTATTTTGTTGTTCGTATTAGGCAGCCTATATGAAGTACATAATAGCAGCCAGCCCATAGCCTACATTATGCAACAGTAACTTGCGCATATAATAACACACAGCCCTGCGAAGCCTGCATACAGTAAACTAACTTGATCATTAATCTAGCTGTTGTATCTTTACGCTTATGAAAACATTAAATAATATGTATAATAGGCCGTCGCTTTAGCCTATATTCTCAAATTGCATTTAATGGCTGAATGAATGAATGAATGAAAACTTTATTTAACAGATTGCAGAATGGGTACAATACAGTACGGCTCAATACACACAATTGTTAAGGGGATGCAGACCAGAGAAAGACTTTTGTCTTGTTTACATCAGGGTCCCCCAACTCGAGTCCTCGATATCCTCGCGGACGGACCAGTATACCTTTATATCATATCATATTCATATCATAGTTTACTCTATCAGCCTACCAGCATGTAATACGTTCTTTGTTAGAACTCAACTCGTTATTATTTTGCGCATAGATTGCAGAAATACGGGGACGTTTTGATTTAGGTTTTGACACAGAATACAAGTCATGATATCACCCACACGATATATGCTCTGTGTCCAGAGCATGTATGCTTTTCATTCATTTAAGACACATTTATTGCAAGGGTTTTGTATACACATACACTCAACAAATAACCTCTGTCTGTTCTCGTTGCAATGCGTTTATATCGTGGGTGTTCATATGACTTGTATTCTGCTTACAGCCTGAGTCATGCATTCCTTATCAGCCAACAACTTATCGGCCAAATGCAACGTTAACCATCCTGCATCCTACATTCAGAAATTGATGCTATTTAGGGTTTGACAATAATTACACTACTATCGCTATTTCACAATGAACTATAATGAATTACGGGGGTCATACAGAACACGCGCCAGTGTCTTATTTCCGCGTTGAAACGAATGCATGAACTGAGGAGCGCTTATGCGTAGTAACGATATTCTACCACTGTGCGTAGACATAAGTACAAAGTCAAGCACAAGTTCAAATAGATAAATCCCACACTTTGCTTAGAAATGATCGTACGCACGGCTTAAGCACATCTCTGTGCATACGTCAAGTTGATAAATGAGGGCCCATGGTCTCTACTCCTCTTCCCTTTTCTGCTCTCCTTTCCTCTCCTCTTGTCCTCCCTCCCCCCTCCTGTCCTTTCCCCTCATCTTCTCTCCTATCTTACCCTCCTGTCACCTGTAATATTATTCTCTTCTCTTCTCTTCTCTTCTCTTCTCTTCTCTTCTCTTCTCTTCTCTTCTCTTCTCTTCTCTTCTCTTCTCTTCTCTTCTCTTCTCTTCTCTTCTCTTCTCTCCTCTCCTCTCCTCTCGTCTCGTCTCGTCTCGTCTCGTCTCGTCTCGTCTCGTCTCGTCTCGTCTCGTCTCGTCTCGTCTCCTCTCCTCTCCTCTCCTCTCCTCTCCTCTCCTCTCCTCTCCTCTCCTCTCCTCTCCTCTCCTCTCCTCTCCTCTCCTCTTCATTCTTATCCTCTCCTCTCCTCTCCTCTCCTCTCCTCTCCTCTCCTCTCCTCTCCTCTCCTCTCCTCTCCTCTCCTCTCCTCTCCTCTCCTCTCCTCTCCTCTCCTCTCCTCTCCTTTGAGGTCCTCTTTGACCTCAAACCCACTGCCCTGGCTCCGGACCAACTGTGTTATTAGGGAAACATCCGCCGCGGAGGTGAACTCTCCAATCAAACATGTGCCGCCCATCAGCCCCTAGCAGGAGGACATTAACACACAGTCATGCTTGAGTTCAGCCAATCTAAAGCAGACATTCACACTCCTACTGCTTGCTGCTCTGCTCTGGTCTCAATGTGTGCAGAACAGGGTCACTTGGAGATGTGTAATTTGCAATGAATACTATTTAATTGAGAGTAGTATGGCTACTACTCAGACAGACACACACACACACACACACACACACACACACACACACACACACACACACACACACACACACACACACACACACACACACACACACACACACACACACACACACACACACACACACACACACACAAACCCACCCACACATTAAATGTCTCTCCCTAAATCCCCCAATTCCCTCGCCTCAGCATGTTACTGTAAAATGTGATATGCAGATTTATAAGCTCCCATATCTCACCTCTTAAGTAAATATCCACACAGCAGACCTGTCAGCCAGGCCTGAGTTATTCATTCTGTTGGACAGTGAACATATTTTAGAACCACCTGAGGCTTGGAATGAATTATATGAGCATACACAAATATGTAGTAAAGTAGTGTACAGACATACACAAATACGTAGTAAAGTAGTGTACATACATACACAAATACATAGTAAAGTAGTATACAGACATACACAAATACATAGTAAAGTAGTGTACAGACATACACAGATACGTAGTAAAGTAGTGTACAGACATACACAAATACGTAGTAAAGTAGTGTACAGACATACACAAATACATAGTAAATAGTGTACATACATACACAAATACATAGTACATTAGTGTACAGACATACACAAATACATAGGACATTAGTGTACAGACACACACAAATACATAGTACATTAGCATACAGACACACAACTACAGACATCACCACCACCACCACCATCACCACCACCACCACCACCACCATCACCACCACCACCACCATCACCATCACCATCACCATCACCATCATCACCATCACCATCACCATCACCACCACCATCACCATCACCATCACCATCACCATCACCATCACCACCACCACCACCACCACTGTTCTGAAGGATCAGATTAAACCGAATATATATATTTATTTATATATATATATTTAATTGTATTTGTATATCCCCTGATATCCCCTGATATCCCTTGTATATTCCTTGTACAATATGCATTGAATATCCCTTCTAGTCTACTGAACATCCCATAATAGTCTCCATTCTACCATTGGACGAGACCTTGGTGCCAGGTCGCCATACCCCTCAGACCAGGTTCAATCGTACCGCTCAACATGTATGGACAAGTCCTAGTTCCGCGTAGGAATATGTCTACCGCACCACTAATGGTACTATTTGTTCATAGTGCGTATATATACTGCGCTATTAAAGTAGAGCTTTCTTTTAGTCCAGTTCCTTACCCTCCAACAGAGTGACAGACGCAAAAGCCTCCCCGCGAACCACGTGTGGGCAGTAAGGCCAATTCGGCCCAGTATCGGCATTGAGACATCGTGTATATTAATATTTGAATAGTCATATTTGGCACTATATCGTCGAGTTGGACGTATTCTATTAAGCTAATAATAGTCTATTCATATGTAGTGCCTCGTGCGGTAAGAGTTCTATAGTAATCAGCACCCCCATCGTTTCGGGCATCAGCTGGACGCTTATCCAGGGTGGTTGACCCCACGTGAAGCTGCACCCGAGGAGCTCCAGGCCAAAGAGCGAGTGGACCTGTATATTGGATTATTCTACCGACGACGGCGAGCCTTCCCCGGCTTGGATTATGCTTTGAGTACTTTGATTATTCTATGGATAAAGGCCAACACTGCGGTGTGTTGGAAATACCCCCCCCGGAGAGGACGACAGGTGAGAAGACGCTCTACACGACGAGGTCGCCTCACGTCTCTCCATCGTGGACCGGAGGACGCCGGCCACAGAGAGTCCAACTGCTTTCATCTGTGGATCGAGGATCGCTGGGCACCGGGTCGCACGACTGTGGGCTCTCCCAGGATACCCTCGGCCAGACGGGATACAGCCAGACTCTACCCCCCCCCCTCCAGCTGTCCTACAAGCAGTCGGAACCTTCCCCTAGTGTATCCAGCTATATAATCATTCAAGTATCATTGCTATTGTTCCCTAAATATTCCAGGTTGTATATTTGCTTCCTGCGCAATCAGAGATTGGACATTCGATATTGATCTACCTACGAATACTCATTTGCCATAAAAGTGCATACTATTTCAAATCATAAATGTAATTAAGTGATCGTTGTACATACCTTTTGCTATGTATTATTATTAAACGCAGACTTTCGACTTGGTACATTTGTGTTGGATCCGTTTCATCAGGTGGGAGTGTTTATCATAATTATTTATACCTAGTACTGGGTGGCCAGAGTCTAAAGTACAAGAGGTAGTGGTAGTAAGTATCATATCTAACAATACAGTCAGGGAATTGTACCCCTCAGTTACAACCACCATCATCACCATCACCATCATCACCATCATCACCATCATCACCATCACCACCACGGAACACATTTCCATGTGAATAGTCCATGTGATTAGTCTATCCAAACAACAAGGAATATATTACAGTTTTTCTCAATTCCTTAAACACATTATTTGGAACATCAGACACAACGTGCACAACTCATTTACTTAAGCATTACATCACGCACAGGAGTGGTTTGTGAACATTTCACAAACCACGACTACAAGTGGTGAAATGCTTTTATACAACTGGCACATTCATCTAACCTTATTGCTATACAATAAACACACATTAATCGAAGTTTTATTGAAAAAACCATCCGCCAGAAAAAGTAGTTCCCACAACAACAAAAAAGAGAAGTTGCCTCCATGTGGAAGCAGCTCGGAAGTGCATCCAACTGTTCTCAGTAAGACATCCAGCAAACTAACACATCCAACTGTCTCTCAACTAAGACATCCAACGAACTAACACATCCAACTGTCTTTCACCTAGACATCCAACAAACTAACACATCCAACTGTGTGTTATTGGAATGATTGATTGATTGATTGAAAATGTTATTACCAGATGCAGAATGGGTACAATACAGTACGGCTCAATACACACAATTGTTAAGGGGATGCAGACCAGAGAAAGACTTTATGACATACCAGATTTACAAATACAGTAACACATCCAACTTTTCTTTAGTTTTTAACCTACTTTCTATAGAACTTCATTCTTAGATGCTTCTATAGAAAGTAGGTAAAACAAATAAAAAAAAAGGTTTTCTTTGCCCTATAGGGAAAAAAAAGTTCTCTTTGCCCTATAAGATCTTTATTTTTTTTGTAAACCTACTTTCTATAGAAGCAGCTGCAGGGAGGTGCGCTGTTTTAAGTGAACGTGGGTTATTGAATTGATTGATTGATTGATTGATTGCTAATTTTATTACTGTCCGCCTTGTTTCCAACTGGTTAAGTTTAGGCCCTCTTTCGAATTTGGTTAAGGTTAGAGTTTGGAATCAGGGCTGGTGGTCTATCGCCCTGCTCTAAAGACAAACTCTAACCTTAACCAACTTCGAAAGAGGGCCTAAACTTAACCAGTTGGAAACAAGGCGGACAGTAATAAAATTAGCAATCAATCAATCAATCAATTCAATAGTCCACGCTCACTTAAAACAGTGCACCTCCCAGCTGCTTCTATAGATTTTTTATTTTTTTTATTTGCAATTAATCAATCAATCAATCAATTTGCGCGATTTTTATTTTGTTCCACAATGACTCATGACCCATCAATTACGTCATCCAACATTGTTTAAGCAACTAAGACATTCGCCGTGACAGAATCGGTTTTTATTTAGTCGTTATGACGCTATCAACATATCCATTCAGTCCACCCTCACTTAAAACAGCGCATCTCCCAGCTGCTTCTATAGAAAAAAAAATAATAAAAATTGCAATTAATCAATCAATTCACGCGATTTTTATTTTGTTCCACAATGACTCATGACCCATCAATTACATCATCCAACATTGTTTAAGCAACTAAGACATTCGCCGTGACAGAATCGGTTTTTATTTAGTCGTTATGACGCTATCAACATATCCATTCAGTCCACCCTCACTTAAAACAGCGCATCTCCCAGCTGCTTCTATAGAAAAAGAAAAATTTAAAAGAAATTGCAATTAATCAATCAATCAATCAATTCGCGCAATTTTTATTTTGTTCCACAATGACTCATGACCCATCAATTACATCATCCAACATTGTTTAAGCAACTAAGACATTCGCCGTGACAGAATCGGTTTTTATTTAGTCGTTATGACGCTATCAACATATCCATTTGTAAAGATTATTGTCCGCCATCTTGTTTTTTCCTAAAAAGCCGCACGGCGGAGTGATAGTAATTCGGTTGTGGGCGGGTCCTGGGACCAAGAGCGTGGGATTATGACAAATACATACGTGTAAATTGACTGTTTCAGCCAATCAGAATCGAGAAATTTGCATGCCGTTGTATAACAACTGCTAAACCAATTCTGCTAAACTCCAAACACATTTTCTGCTTTAGACTCAGATTGCCATCCAAACCACACATTTTTCACAACACAATTCTCTATATCTTGCACACTCTTCTTGAATTCCCTCTCATGGTGTTCACACAACTCCAAAGGCTGTTGTGTAATTTGCAATCAGAAATTTGCTATAGAAGGGTCACAGATGAGCTCCTGGTTTGTTTGGAGAAAAATGGATGGTGGCAACCAGTGATGCCAGTAACTAGTTACTCTAATCTGATTACTTTTTTCAGTAAATAATAATCTAACTTGTTACTTTTTATAAGCCAGTAATCTGATTACAGTTACTTTTCCAAGTGGCTGTGTGTTACTATTTAGTTACTATCTCATAATGTACCCATGATACGCCTAATTTGAGAGAATAACAAACTATAATACCATGTTTTATATTACACAACGGTTTTACAATTTGATTTTTAATAAAAATTATATTATATACATTAAACATTTTATTTAGTTTGGGAACCACTGTCCTAGAGTGCCTGAGCAGTGGACAGCTGTGACCTTATGGCCTGATGGCTGATGACGTCTCATGATGACCTGTCTGAGCAGCCGATCATGATTTATGACATTATGCACTTTCAATAAAGCATTATTAAAAAAAAAAAAAAAAATTTTTGTCATTCTTATGTTGTGGCAGCAGCAGGGGGGACGACGACGACTTCGTAACCTAGTTACTTTCAAAGTTAATCAAGTAATCAGTAAAGTAACTAGATTACTTTTTAAAGGAGTAATCAGTAATCAGATTCTTTTTACAAGTAATCTGTGGCATCACTGGTGGCAACATTGAAGAGAGAGAGGAGGAAGAGGAGGTAGAGGACACGCATTCATATAGTGTTTTCCATTCATACTATAGTGTTTTCCATATTGTATATTTTGTATAGTGTCTTTATTCTTTAACTGTTTACTGTATGAAGCACAATGTCAGGAGGCTCATACAGAACCAATCATTTCACTTGTTGTTCACACAGTTTTTGCCCGTTGCTTGAACACGTTTTGCAAAACTTCGCTCATTGTGTCAAAACTTTACACACAAGCAAACAAGACACAACACTGGGAAATATACCCTTCACATCTATGTCAAATTGAAACTCTACTATCAAAACCTAAACTCTGCTATCAAAATCTAACAATCCTTTGTCAAAATGTAACTCTGAAGACAAAATTGTACACACTTGCATCATATGAATACACTTTCAGATCAGCAGCAACACACTAGTCTACTTGCATGCCGAAAACCATCCATGGAATGACCTCACCTCAATGTCGCCGCAGGCCTGTTCCATTGCCTGCAGAAGAGGCATGTGGGCATGTGGTTGGCGGTCATATACACGCCATCTCCAAGCTGAAAAAAAATCCTCTATAGCAGTGGTCACCAACCCGTCGATCGCGATCGACTGGTTGATCTTTGAGACTTTCCCTGTAGATCTTTCCCTGAATTTTTATTTTTTTATTAAATTTTTTTAGATCTTTCCCTGAGAGTCCACATTACAGTTCTACTTTTGTTTTTATGTGAAAAGTGATGCTGCACTTAGCACTGACTGCACTTAGCACTGACTGCACTTAGCACTGACTGAGAAAGTACACATTACAGTTCTACTTTATAAAATGCTAATTGTAAATATGTTTGTCAATGTTAATACTATGAGAAAGTCCACATTACAGTTCTACTTTTGTTTTGATGTGAAAAGTGATGCTGCACTTAGCACTGACTGCACTTAGCACTGACTGAGAAAGTACACATTACAGTTCTACTTTATAAAATGCTAATTGTAATATGTTTGTCAATAATATGAGAAAGTCCACATTACAGTTCTACTTTTGTTTTGATGTGAAAAGTGATGCTGCATAAGATGACTGCACTTAGCACTGACTGAGAAAGTACATATTACAGTTCTACTTTGACGTTTTAATGTTGGACCAAAGCATTGCATGTAATTAGAATACAGGCAAATAAAAGTAATTTAGTTTAAAGTACAATCTTGGCTGTCTTTTTCTCTCAACGCTTCAATAGGTAGATCTTGCCTTCACAAAAAAATTAAAAAAAAAGTTATCTTGGGCTTAAAAAGGTTGGTGACCACTGCTCTAAGCTCTAGGGTTTAAAAATGGTGAGTATAAGGGGACAAGTATACCACTTCAAATTGATTGTGGTTGGTGAACCAGGTCCGGACCAGAGCAGCCCGATGGAAACTGACATTATCCCAGACAACAACAAACCTGGGCTGATCTGGTCTGTTCTGTACAACTATATTATGGAGAGCATCTAGAAATGTGATTATATGTTGGGTATTGTATGGACCTAGTTTTGCATGATGATGCAGAAGCCCTCGAAGGCTTATGGCGGCACACAATGTGATATTTCCCCCGCGCTGCCCCGGGACGTGCACAATTGCCCTTTGGCCAATTATATTATGACCCTGTCGTCTTGTTTTGCTTAGGTTGAATCCAGCCTCATCAATGAAAATAAATTCATACGGCTGTGCAGCTCCATCCATGGCCATGATTCTCTGTAACAAAAAATACATATTGTGGATGGCATTACAGTACTCAAAACACACGACTACTACAGTGCTACTACACATACAGAACCCCCACCCCATCACACAGGTACCTGTGTAGCTCTCTGAATCGATCCATGTGGTACTGATACTTCTTCTTTTTCTTTTGGCTTTTCCCGTCAGGGGTCGCCACAGCGGATCATCCGTTTTCCATCTGTTTCTGTCATCTGCGTCGTCCTCCGTCACACCCGCTGCCCGCATGTCCTCCTTCACTGTGTCCATAAACCTCCTCTTGGGCCTTCCCCTCCACCTCTTTCCTGGCAGCTCCATCTCCAGCATCCTCCTCCCGATGTACCCCACCTCCCTCCTCCGCACATGTCCAAACCATCTCAGTCTTGCCTCTCTCGCTTTCTGCCCAAACTGCTCAACATGGGACATTCCTCTGATGTAGACATTTTAGATTTTGTCCAACCTTGTTACTCCCAGAGAGAACCTTAACATCTTCATCTCTGCCACCTCCAGCTCCGCCACCTGCTTGTTGGTCAGTGTCACTGTTTCCAGACCATACAGCATAGCTGGTCTCACTACCGTGCTGTAGACCTTACCCTTTACTCTTGCTGGTACCTTTCTATCGCAGATCACCCCCGTCATCCTTCTCCACCCGCACCACCCGGCCTGCACTCTCTTCTTCACCTCCCTACCACAGTCCCCATTACTTTGGACTGTTGACCCCAAGTACTTAAACTCGTCCACTTTTGGTACCTCTACTCCTTGCATCATCACCACCCCTCCGTCTTCCTTCCCATTCACACACATATACTCGGTCTTGCTTCTGTTCACCCTCATCCCTCTTCTCTCCAGTACATGCCTCCACTTCTCCAGGTTCTCTTCCACCTGCTCCCTGCTCTCACTACAGATTGCGATGTCATCTGCGAACATCCTGGTCCACGGGGACTCCTGCCTGACCTCGTCTGTCAGCCTGTCCATCAGTACTGCAAATAAGAATGGACTGAGGGCCGACCCTTGGCGCAATCCTACCCCGACCTTGAACCCTTCAGTCACTCCCACTGCACACCTCACCACAGTCGCACTGCCCTCATACATGTCCTGTACTACCCTCACAAACTTTTCCGCTACTCCTGACTTTCTCATACAGTACCACACCTCCTCTCTTGGTACCCTGTCATATGCCTTCTCTAGGTCTACAAAGACGCAATGCAGCTCCTTCTGGCCTTCTCTATACTTCACCATTAACATTCTAAGGGCGAACAATGCGTCTGTCGTGCTTTTCCCTGGCATGAACCCATACTGCTGCTCACTAATCATCACCTCTCCTCTTAACCTAGCCTCCACTATCCTTTCCCATAGCTTCATGCTGTGGCTAATCAGCTTTATTCCCCTGTAGTTGCTGCAACTCTGTGCGTCTCCCTTATTCTTAAAAATCGGCACTAGCACACTTTGCCTCCGCTCCTCTGGCATTTTCTCGTTTTCCAAGATGTTGTTGAACAATCTTGTTAGAAAAACCACTGCCATCTCGCCTAGGCATCTCCAGGCCTCCGCTGGTGTGTCATCTGGGCCGACCGTCTTCCCACTCTTCATCCTCTTCAAAGCTGCCCTCACTTCCTCCTTACTGATCTGTTGCACTTCCTGGTTCACTGCCTCCACACTGTCCGTCCTCCTCTCTCTCATTTTCCTCATTCATCAGCTCTTCAAAGTACTCCTTCCACCTTCTCACCACACTGTCCTCGCTGGTCAGCACCTTGCCCTCCTTATCCTTTATCACTCTGACCTGCTGTATATCCTTCCCTGCCTGGATCCTCTGCCTAGCCAGCCTATATAGGTCCTTTTCTCCTTCCTTGGTGTCCAACCTCTCATACAGCTCGGTGAATGCTCTTTCCTTCGCCTTTGCCACCTCTCTCTTTGCCTCCCGTCGACTCTCCATGTATGCCTGTCTACTCTCTTCATCCCTCAGTCTGTCCCACTGCTTCTTCGCCAACCTCTTCCTCTGTATACTTTCCTGCACTTCCTCACTCCACATAAGGTCTCCTTATCTTCCTTCCTTCGTCCTGAAGACACGCCAAATACCATTTTAGCGGTCTCCCTCACCACATCTGCTGTGGCTGCCCAACCAACCGGCAGCTCCTCCCTACCACCCAGCGCCTGTCTTATCTTCTCCCTGAACTCCACACAACATTCCTCTCTCTTTAACTGCCACCATTTAATCTTTGGCTCTACCTTCTATCCCTTGACTTTTTTCCTCTTGGCCTCCACAGTCATCCTACAGTGTGTGGTACTGATACAATGGTACAATGGTACATATTCAGCTGTTACTGGATTTCACCAATACTGTATTGTAAATGTAAAGGACTGTAACACTTACCCGTACATATTCACGTCGAAGTCCTTTGACCCTGACACTGTTCCTCTCAAATGGGACCCTTCATGGTGATGTTGTGCTTTACTAAGATGCGTCTGATGGTGGTGATGCTTACATGGTCATGGCCGCCTAGTTATAGTTGAAAGTGGGGGTGCACATTTATTTTTAAATTTTTTTTTTCTTTTTAATTTTTTCTTTTTTTTTGACAGGCAAGGGGTGGTTTGTAGGGGGTCCGGCACGACCCCCTCCATGGCAGATTTTTTTTTTAATTTAATGAACCTGTACGTGCAATTTCCTGCAATATAGAGCCTTCAATCTTGACCAATAAAGCTGCTCTTTTCACTATAAAACTCAGTTTATATTGCAGTATGATAGCCAATTACTATAATAATAATAATAATATATTAATATATATATATACTGTATATACACTGTATATTGATTTTTCGCTCATACATTTTTATTAAATCAATCTCCTTTCAAATAGGCCAAGTTTTTAATAAGAAAGAGAAAAAAGATATATTTCCATTACCTGTAAATCTTGTGTCTCTTTCTCTCCTTCTCTGCCTCCTCCCTGAGTCTGCAGTGCACAATCATGACATCGATCTAAAAAAAAAGTAAAAAAAAAAAAAAAAAGTAAATTTTTTTTTGAGGCCCCTCGTCACTATAGGCCCACGGGCCGCGGCCGTCGTTAATACGGCCCTGCTTGTCTGCCATATAGATAGCGTTAACGTTTGCAAATGAAGTCAACGTCATCCAGCTCACAGTGCCTCACACCACATATCTAGATAACGTTAGCTAGCGGCTAGCACTAAAGCTAACGCCAACCAGAGAGGGAAACGTTATTATTATTTATTCGAGGAAACCGTATGACCAGATCGCAATTCGGGACCGTGAAACACTTTTATTGTATTGCGTGGTAGAATCGTAGAAGTTCTACTACCACTCAATAGTAACTTATGTCTAACATAATCCTTTTATTTGAACAACTTACTGGAAAAGCCTGCCTGCCTGCCACCAATATTATGACACACTCTGTGGGCTTTGATTTACACTCAGCCTACCCGCTGCAGCCGTGCCATAATGGGGCAGGGGGGGGGGGTTCGCAATCTTTGGAAACTTAAAAACTTGTTATTAAGTGTCATTGCGTATTATTAATTTGATTGAAATTACGTAGTTATGGTTAGATTTATATATTGGGGGGGGGGGGGGGGGGTATATCATATTTTTCATATGATCAAAAAGTGGTGGAGCAAGATCATAACCTTGCTCCCCCAAGTTCAATAGTGGGAGAGCAGCCGCTCCCAGTGCTCTTAGGGCCAGGCGGCTATGTACATGGTTGATGTTGTTGAAGACTTGCCTATCTGCAAGTATTTGTTGCCGTAGCTGGTGGAGACGGATTGCATTGTCTGCTCTCACTAGGTCCACAATGGCAAGTTCCTGCTGTTGTGTGAAATACAACCACAAATTGTTATTAGTTTGTTTCTTTTTCTTACAGTACTATATATACTGTACTTTACTGTATATACTGTACCATCCACTGTACTGAAACATATCAATATAAGTAATCATGGTATGTTTCACAATAACTACCACTTTGGCTGCAAAAGGAGCATCAGCACCCTGCAATACAGTACATGTGATATGGTAATGTGATATGGTACAGTACTGTACCATCTGAGTAGAGTAGAAAGTAGAGAGGTGAAGACATACCTCTTTTCCAGTCGGAATTTTCTTATTATGGATGCCACTGTGAAGCGGCTTAAATTAGGGTGGACTCTCTGCCCAGCTTCCCTCATAGTCAGGCCATGGTTGATGACATCGTCCACCAAAGTTGCTCTTATATCATCAGAAATAGTGGTCCGTGCATGGCCTCCTCGACCTTGACCTTGTCCTCCTCTTCCTCATCATCATGTGGTCATCTGCTGCCAGTGGTGACCTCAGGAAGCTCCAGGTGGTCCAGAACAGGGCAGCACGGTTGGTACTGGGCTGCTCACTAAGGTCTAATGTGAGCCATATGCATGCCTGCCTCTCTTGGCTTAACGTTGGAAATAGATTGTCTTTTAATATACTTGTGCTGTTCAAGTTGGTCATGAGCAGTAAGACTCCTGTTTTTATACATAATCAGATTGTTTTTAGTAATACTGTGCACAAGCATTACACTAGAGGTTCCAGTAGTGGGCAGCTTGAATTGCCAGGTCCTAGAACCAGCGCTCTGGGGAGATCTTTTATTTTTAGAGCATTAACTCTGTGGAATGGCCTGCCTCGGAACCTCTGCTGCATTTACAGTAGATTCACTTTTAAAAAGAATCTTAAATTGTTTTTAAATTGTTTTTAACACTGTAAAGTAATTTTTTGTTTTTGTTTTACACTAATGTACTTTTAGCTATATTAATTGTTACAGTAGGTTCATTATGCATTGTGTGTACTGACTTTTAATCATTTTGTTTTTTGCAATAGTGATTGTTTTTGTGTGTTTTTTTGTGTGTGGACCCCAGGAAGACTAGCTGGTTGCTATCGCACCAGCTAATGGGGATCCCTAATAAAATCAAATCAAATCAAAAATCCTCCTCTTCCTCATCCTCTTCCTCTACCTCTGCCTCTCGCTCTCCTTGCATCCATGCTTGCGAAGTTCTCGAAATGGCTAAACTGAGGCCTTTTTGTAGCTGGCTGATTGGTGTTCAGTTTTGCAAGTAAGTACTTTCAGGTGTGTATCTGAGTGGTTGCAATTACCTGATGTGTTTTGTATTTTGGATACATGTGTTTTCCAAATGGCACCCTGAGATTTCATTTTTGAACGAAGTGTCTTACTGTATGTATGAAATAGAGTGTAGTATGCAGGACCAAGTGTGTTGCATAAAGGAGCAAGTGTGTTGCAGAATTGCAACTAAAGTGCAAAGCAGCACTTTTGTTTAAGGTATGGGTACATGTGTTTGAGGTATTGTAACAAAAACTTCAAGTTGTGTTACTTTGGTCTAAGCATGGGTCACCGTCTATAGTGTTCAAGCAATGGGCAAAAACTGTAATGTACACTTACCTTATATGTGACAAATAAAACACTTTGGATAACAACAGCACTAAGGGTAGGATATTTTAACTGAATATACTGTCTGTCTACATCATTGTGAAGTGTATAACTTTAGGAACTGTGTTCTGTAAATCTTAATCAAAACTAGTTTCACTCCAGCTGACTAGAGCTTGGAGTTGTGGCCATCTGTGGGCCTTTTGTGGCAGGTGGCAGACCTCAGTAATTAGTGATAGTGATTTAAAGGCTTGCTGGCTTAGCGTCAGCAAAGTGTCGAGAAATGAAGAGGGACAAATAGGAGTTTTCCTGGAGTTCTCCGACGAGGGCACAGATCCCCCCCATCTAGTGCTAAGTATACCATTATCCTATCTATCACTCTATTCTGAAAAATGTTCCTTTCCCTCCCACTCTGTTATTTCTCTACCTCTCTTCCTCCCCTACTTCAGCTTTCTCCCTGCTATTCTGATACCACAATGTGCCTCATACCTACAGTATCTCGTAGCTCCCCTAGACCAGATTCAACCCACCCACGACAGTTTGGTAGCAACCCGGCTAATCTCTCCTACCCCCCCCCCCCCCCCCACAGCCACTAATATACCTGTCACTGTACGTGGAGGCTTATGGAATTGTCAATCAGCCGTCAAAATAGCTGATTTATTTACTGCCTACGCCCATAGTCAAAACCTACAGCTCCTAGCTCTAACCGAGACCTGGATAACTCCAAATAACTCATCAACACCTGCAGCCTTATCTACAAACTATAACTTCACTCATACACCTTGACTCTCCAGACGGGGTGGAGGCACTGGCCTCATGACAGCTCCCTCTTGGGCTACAATTTTTTATTTAAATTTTTTTTATTATCTTTTTGGTAGATTTTTATTTTGTATGTACAACCGGGCAGTCCGGTAGAGAGAGAGACAGAGGAAGAACGGGAGACAGAGCGGGGGGAAGACATTCGGCAAAGGACGCCGGGTCCGGGAATCGAACCCGGGTCGGCCGCTTCGCGACGCAGCGCGTTACATGGGTCGCCACTTGGGTGCCCGATGGGCTACAAACTTAACACCACTCCCAGCGCTGTCACTCTCTTCTCTCGAATATCATGCAGTATCTGTCTCTAATCCTTTAAATCTCACCATTGTTACACTCTATCACCCTCCAGGTCCGCTCGATCATTTCCCAGATGAGCTGGACATGCTTCTAAGCTCCTTACCAGAAGATGGTACTCCCCTCCTCCTAATGGGCGACTTCAACCTGCCTGACTCATCTCAGTCGGACACAGTGGTCGCCCTCCTACAATCCTTTGACATGGATTGGGGGTTCGGACATTTACCTGGGCCAGTTTCTAATTGCAGCCTCCCGTAGGTGCTCTTTTAGAGCGGTATTGAAGGTGGGTAGGGATTCACATTATTTTACGGCTGTGGGTAGGGCGTTCCACATTGTTGTGGCATAATTGCAAAACATGTTTAGTCCCTTGTTTGAGCCGAATCTGGGTTGAACATGATTTGTGGAACTCCCTCTGGCCCACCTGATCTCAAACCTACTGAAGTCAGCCCATGTCACCCCACTTCTCAGGGACCTGCACTTGCTCCCCATTGCCGCACGAATCCGCTTCAAGGCCCTCGACCTAGCATATCGTGCGGCGAAGGGAACAGCTCCCGCCTACCTCTGGTCAATGGTCTCTAACTACACACCCTCAAGACCCCTACGCTCTGTATCTTCTGGCCGCCTCAGACCTACTCCTATCCGAGCTCCGGGAGGGTCATCAAAGAGAAGTCGCCTATTCTCTGTCCTTGCTCCACAATGGTGGAACCGAAACTCATCCAATCTTTCGCTGTCGACTAAAGACGCACTTCTTCAATCATTATCTAAAAAAAAAAAAGAAAACGAACCTTACTGTCATGCACTTGTCCTAATATACTAACCTACACTGTAGCACTCAACACTTTCATGAACATTGTTACTCAGCTGATAGAGTTGTACCCTTCCTGCTGACTTGTTGTACAAAACTTGTAAGTCGCTTTGGATGAAAGCGCCAGCTAAATGACAAAATGTAATGTAAAACAAAACTTGAAACTTGAACTACTTGTTGAGGAAGTAGATTGGTCTGAATGAGAACATGGGGCCCTGATTGTAAATTTGAATTGAAAGCATGGATGAGTCTGACCAACATGTTACATGGAATAACATTGCACTCAGTCTGACTGAAAATATAGGCATTGATATTGACTAGTAAAGGTTACTTACTGTGTCCAAATGTACAGCATAAGACACATACACTGCTATAAAGTTACCATCCTCTCCACCAGAACCAGAACACATTACAATAGATTCAGAGCCACCACTGCCTCAGTCTGACACAACATACCACTTGCAGCACGTAATGGTTTCAAGCTGATGCAGATGCACAGTAACTCTGCAATCCAAGACTGTGCAGCCAAACGCCATAACAAGCAGCAGCACCTGCCCCAGCCTGGGAGAACGTCTATGTAATGCCTTGGCTTCACAGCTTGTGTGTGTGTGTGTGTGTGTGTGTGTGTGTGTGTGTGTGTGTGTGTGTGTGTGTGTGTGCACGTGTGTGTGTGTGTGTGCAGGTGTGCAAGTGCATGTGTGTGTGTGTGTGTGTGTGTGTGTGTGTGTGTGTGTGTGTGTGTGTGTGTGTGTGTGTGTGTGTGTGTGTGTGTGTGTGTGTGTGTGTACTGTAGCTGCTGGAGCCAAGGAGAGCATGATGAAGCAGGACCAGTGTTAGGTCATCATTGAGCTGCGGGTGCTTCTTCAGCTGGGCTGAACGGTGGAGACTTGTTCCCATATGGAGGCCCCTGCTGACTCAGAACACCTCATATCAACAGGACTCTACCGTGAACTGGGACTAGAAATGTGGCTTTTTTTTGGGATGTGGGGCAAAGGATGGTGGATAGAGTTGTTAGCTATAGATCACTGATGAAGTCAATATGTTTCCCTGCGAGGTTCTGTAGCAGTGCATGTTAGAGGCAAGTGTTTGGTTCTGGTTCCATGTCGGTACCGGCTTGGGTTGTAGGATGGACGGACGGACGGACGGACGGACAGACGGGCGGGCGGGCGGGCGGGCGGGCGGGCGGGCGGGCGGGCAGGCAGGCGGGCGGGCAGGCAGGCAGGCAGGCAGGCAGGCAGGCAGGCAGGCAGGCAGGCAGGCAGGCAGGCAGGCAGGCAGGCAGGCAGGCAGGCAAGAACAAACAAGATCTTTGAAAGACAGATACAGAGAATACAGTATAATACAGGGTAATACAGTAGAATACAGGGTAATACAGTAGAATACAGTATACATGACAGGATGAGACTGGCGGAAGGCAAAGCACCTCAAAGGCGCTAAAAACAAAATTACAAACATCTCAAAACTAACTGGTCAGACTACTGCTTGACCTTACTCCTAGAACCCACCTCACCCCTGCCCACTTTGCCAACCTAGGATGGCTTAGAGTAGACGACAGAGTACAGCAACTTGCAATGGGCCTGGTCTACAAGATACACGACTACACGACCAAGGTACCCATGTACATGTCAAAATACTTCCCAAAGGTCAGTGAATACCACGACCACAACACCAGAGGGAGCTCCACAAATCATGTTAAACCCAGATTCGGCTCAAACAAGGGACTAAACACGTTTCGCAATTATGCCACATCAATGTGGAACGCCCTACCCAAAGCTGTAAAGGAATGTGAATCCCTACCCACTTTCAAAAACACTCTCAAAAAACACCTATGGGAGACTGCAATTCGAAACTGGCCCCTGTAAATGTCCTAACACAACCCCCTCCAATGTACAGTAAATTACCAAGTATGGTCTTGTCAATATTTAAATGTACAGTTTTGCTTGTACAGTTGTACAGTGTCCCCCAACCAACCCCTCCTACCCCCCCCCCCCACACTCCTACCCACCCCCCCCCCCCCCCCCCCCCCACACCTCCAATGTACAGTCCCCCCCACCCCCCACCCCCCCCCCCCCCCCCCCCCCCACCTACCCAACCTCCTCCAATGTACAGTTTCTGCGTCAAATGTATATACTCTTTTTTCTGGACTCTTTTCGTATCACAAACAGTACTGTATTTGTAAATCTGGTATGTCATAAATGTATAGATGTAGCAGTACTGTCTATCTGTATGTCATGTATGTCATATATGTTACGATGAATTGAAAATGGGGGACCCTGATGTAAACAAGACGAAAGTCTTTCTCTGGTCTGCATCCCCTTAACAATTGTATTTATTGAGCTGTACTGTACTGTACCCATTCTGCAATCTGTTAATAAAGTTTTCAATCAATCAAAGCCAAGTACCACATGACTCAATATGCCTACCATCATAACAAACTATGAAACTATAAAAACAAACATCAGTTAATCAGTGAATCACTATAACAATCCTCTGAATGAGCGTAAACAGTGTTAGGCAGTAACACGTTACTTAGTAACATGTTACTGTTATTTCATTACTAGATAGAATAAATAGGTCCTCAGCAGATGACGTGTGCGTGTGGGCCGACAGATCAGAGTGAGATCGCGTCAGCTACTAGTCAAAAAGCAGCATGGAGGGTGAGGAAGAGAAGTAACGTTACACGTTCAATAGCTGCCTGTTGTAAACTATGTGGGGGGAGCAAACGGTTTGCAACGTGAACAAATACAACATCTATATTGATGAAGCATCTGACACGGCGGCACGACAATGTGAAACTCGACGCACAAGAAACCAATGCTGACAGGGAAGCCTTTACCAGTGCCTGTGATGGATGGAAACACAGCAACAGAAACTGGAAGATCAGGGCAAACAACACCCATGAGTGGAGAAGGTCTGAAGGAGCTCTGGGTATATCATAGAGGAGATGTTACCTATTTCCACGGTTGACTCGCCCTCATTTCAACCCACAAATACCCACAAAGAACAATGTCAAGCTGCCAACAGAGAAAGACGTTTGCTGGCTACCTCCAGAGAGAGAATATGTGGTGGTGGAAGCTAATTTGAAGGCCACACTCAGGCGCCGGTTACACCTTTCGTTTCATTTTCGTTTCATTGTCAGATGAGTTTCGCCGCAACGTGGCAGCCTCGAGTCACACTTTCGTTTTTGTCACCTGAGCACACTGATGTAGTACACTGCCAAAGCAGTAGGTGGCAGTAGGTGGCAAATAGTGGTCTGCAAGGGCCTTGAAATAAAGCCAGAGCCCTGCCCGAGCCCTTGAACTTCAGGCCCTGCCCGAAAATAAGCCCGACTGTAAATAATATTTTAAGCCCTAGCCCGCGTGAAAACCAGAAAAAATTTATTATTATTATTATTATTATTATTATTATTATTATTATTATTATTATTATTATTATTATTATTATTATTATTATTATTATTATTATTATTATTATTATTATTATTATTATTATTATTATTATTATTATTATTATTATTATTATTATTATTATTATTATTATTATTATTATTATTATTATTATTATTATTATTATTATTATTATTATTATTATTATTATTATTATTATTATTATTATTATTATTATTATTATTATTATTATTATTATTATTATTAAAATATAATTTTTTTTGTATTTGTTTTAAATATTCGAAACACGGTTTTATATGAACGTAATAAATAAACAAAACTAAGAAGCATTTACATAGCCTGTTTCGCAATGCCGTCTCTCCCAGTGCTCGCTTATATAGACTGACTCACACTGTCACACATCAGCCTCGTAAAACGTATTGAAGGCTATAGAATGTTCTTTGACACACGCACACACACACACACACGACACACAATAGCCTACTCAGTCAAACAAACAAACAGAAAACAGAAATCAGATTTAGAGCAGAGCAACGTAATGAAAATCACAACAAAACAAGTAGCAGTCGCGACCCAGCAAATAATAACATCACTCACCAGACGTCAGCAACGCGTTGAACACCGTTAACAAAACCGGCTACATATATCCCAAGAACAAATTAAAACGTTCGCCAACTGGCTATATTCCAACACAACCAATCGAGTTGAACTTGTCCCGAGTTCTCTCTGCGCGCTGCAGTAATTACATCCAAATGTTTCTCTGGCGCAAAAGAGAAAGCGAATCTTAAAACGAAGGTTATCATATAACCCTAGTTATATGGAAAAAAAAAAAAAAAAAAAAAAACGGCGGTGCCCGGGCCCGGCCGAGCCCGAATTATTTATTTAAAAAAAAGCCCTACCCAGCCCGAACCCGCCGGGCCCCGTCGGGCCTGGGCAAGGTTGCAGTGCACTAGTGGCAAACATGAAGGCAATTTCAACCAATCAGAACTTGAATGTGCCTGCAAAGCAAATGTCAACAAGGCGGGCGCCTATGGGCGCCACCATCTTTTGCCTATTTACCCAGTGCAGCACTTCTTTTTCAGCAAAGTCTAATAAAAGTGCAATAAACAAAACGGATACATTCACTGTGTGTTCTGCCTGTCATTTGTTGATGAAACAAAACTAACATCAACACAAGTGACCACCAAGAGCGGATAGTTTAGTCTAAAAAAAGATTGGTAGCTACATTGTTAGCTGCATGCTAACGTCAATGGAATATGCCATTCTAACAGTATAGCATTGTGGCTAGAAGCTAACGTTAGCTCACGCTAGTTAGCCAGCACCAAACTGATGATATCGGGAGCTATCAGTAGTTAGATAACATTAGAGACAATGCTGTGTGTATTAAACAAAGGTGAATAGATGACTGGGCCATTTTGTTTAATGCTTGTTAAGTTGAAAGAGGAGCTTTGAGCTAACAGGATCTGATAGCTAACGCTAGCTCATGTTAGCCAGTGGCAGTGCTCAACAAATCGGTAATGCTAGCAGAATGAATGGATGTAAACTTTATTTAACATATTGCATAATGGGTACAATACAATACGGCTCAATACAAACAATTGTTAAGGGAATGCAGACTGTAGCTTGGACTGGGGTCCTTATAACAATAACTTGACAACACATGGTAGCTGCAGCTATTTGGGACACGGAGCTATGTCCCAAACACACACACACACACACACTGTTGTCACCGGAAGGTCACGCAGATGGTATCTACTGCGCATGGGCGTTTTCGCAACAACGGCTCCGTGAAGGCTACACGACTGTTGTCGGCGAGTTTTTGGCGTTGTTCAAAAATGCAAACACAATTTAGCGTTTCAGCTAGGGCCACAACGTATCCACCAAAAAACGCCAAAAAACGCATTTCTGTGTAAAAGGGACATGAAACGTATTCAAAAACGTATAAAAACGAGCACAAAAACACTGTGTGTAACATGCCCCTCAGAGAGGTAGACTTTGTTTTCACTACAGCTGACATCTGGACAGCTAACAACAGAAGATACACAGGTTGTGCATTACTTTTTTCATGGGAGGAGGGGAAAGAAACATTTATTGATACAAAGTAAGGAATTTTGATTACTTTTTAAACAAGTAATCAGTAATAAGTAACTAATTACACTTCCTGAGTAACTTGGAAACACTCAATCAATCAATCAATCAAATCCTTTATTTAACCAGATAAGCATCATTGAGATTAAAATCTCTTTTTCAAGAGCGATCTGGCCAAGCAAGGCAGCAGAAAGTTTCAACATAAAAAAGAATATCACAATAAAATACAGATGAAATATTTACAGCAAGCTCCAATTTCAGGCAAGTAACAGGCAAATGATCAAACACAGTTGCACTGTCCGAGGGAACTGAGTTCGTAGGATTTTAAAATGGCTTTGAATTCTCCAAGGGTGACCAGTCCTGGTAATTTGAGGTCTTCCTGCATCTTGTTCCAAGATGAAGGAGCAGCATATTTAAAAGCCCTTTTTCCCAATTCAGTTCTCATATGGGGAACTTCCAGTGTTAGAGCAGCTTGAGAACGAAGGGCATACTTATATTGCTTTGTGCACAGAAGCACACTTAGGTACGAGGGAACCAGTTTAAGCAGAGCAATTGTGCACAAGAGAAAGCCATCGAGAAAATTAGATACTACATGGCCAGTTCACTTTGAAGCAGTACAACTGAGATCAATTCTAAATTCTCAGTGTTCCTATATAAATAATTATAGATGTTTTATGAAAACACAACTGTCCATAAAACCTTCTTTCAACCTCCCCTCTGAGAACCAGTAAATGTCCCTTTAAATAACTGATTATACTGGAATGCAGATCATTAATATCCAAGACTCAAACTCTGGGGTAACAGAAGGCTTTTGCCTTTGGGGAGGGTTATGTTTCAAGTCATTGATCTTCTGACCACAAACGTGGAGGCTGACTGATAGGGCCGAGGTGGCGGGGGGGACGTGCTTTGGCCCACGATGGAAACCATCTCACCACAAGGCCTAGTGACAAGTCAGAGACGCTGGGTGTCCAACTACCACAGCCAACTATCTGACCGTCAGTGCGAGCACTGAAAAAACCCACTGGCAGCAGTGAGCAGAGTACCAGCAGCAGTACAGCAGCAAACCCTGACTGCATTTCTGGGTGCGACAGTGGAGGTAGAACAGTCACCTGGTAATCAGAAAGTTCCCGGTTAGATTCCCACTCCTCCTGGGCAGCGTGTTAAAGTGTCCTTGAGAAAGACACTTCACCTTGGCGGCTGGGTGGCGCAGCGGTCTAAGCGCTTGTCGCCAACGCAAGAGACACCGGTATCGAATCCAGCTGTCAGCGTTGCCTCCCGCTTGGCCGGCCGTCATACTGGCTCAATTGGCAGAGTCAGCAGGAGGGAAGCCGGTGGGGTGGTATTCTGGTCGTTGTAAACAGCGACTCCTACAGGTCGGTCAGGGCGCCTGGCCTGCACAGCAAAGAAGGGATATGTTGAAGGTAGTGTGACCTCTCACGCGTTACACTTCACAATGAGAGTCCGCGCTGGCAGGTGAAAAGAGGTTGCTGGCTGTCTCCTATGTGACGGAGGAAGCATCTGTTAGACTTCAGGACTCCCTAGAGTCTAGACCGACCAGTGGGTGACACATGCGAGCAATGACCAGGAAGGGGAGGGGGGAATTGGCATAACAACGAAATTGGGATGGGAGAAAATCTGAGAAAAACAGGAGAAAAAGTAAAAAAAAATTAAAAAAAAATAAGACACTTAACCCCTAATTGGACCCAGGTTGGCACCTTGCATGGTTGCCTCTGCGTCATTGTGTGAATGTGTGAGTAAATGGGTGAATGTGAGGAACAAAATGTTTCAGCGCTTTGGATAAAAGCGCTACATAAAATGCACCATTTGTTTTAGTTTTTTTCTGGAGAAGGAAACCTCTTAACATGTGTGAGAATGTGTTAACCTCTTAACACATCCACTGCCGGAAATGCTTTAAAACGTTATTGCCCGCCATGCTTTGACCACCAGATCAATATTAAATTTTTTCGCCATGGCATTCATAATTCATATATACACCTCCGGCGCTGCAGCTGGACCCTACGGCTCAATACAATGACGGCTCAATACCGCCACCTGGTGAATGGTCAGGCGAGTTACACTGGTAAACAGGATATGGCTGCTGTGCGTCGATTAAATTCATCCGGCCGTCAGATATTGTCGCAAGGCTCCCGACAGACACAATGTACATAATGGATCGCTTTATAAACTTAATAATCGATATGATTTCGGCGTTTATTGCGACATACAAACCGGAAATGGACCTAGGCGATCGACGTCCTATACCTGGGATCTTTCACCGCCAGTCTCATTGAAGCACGGTAAGAGGACTGTTGTGGAAAATGTGTATATGGAGTGAACTAGTTTAATATAGGTCAACTAGCAGTACTGAAAGACACTAGGGCGACGGTCCGGCTGATGTTCTTAAAACAAATTGGATAGGGACAGATAGACATTTCAGTACATCACATCTTGTCTTTTTATCTTGTAACATCTTGTTCTCTCTTTCACACACACACATATACACACACACATCTCACTCACTCACATACACACACACACATTTACTCCAGACTCTCTCTTTCACACACACACATATACACACACACATCTCACTCACTCACATACACACACACACATTTACTCCAGACTCTCTCTTTCACACACACACATATACACACACACATCTCACTCATTCACATACACACACACTCATTTACTCCAGCTTTATCTCTCTTCGATGTTCTTAATGTTTTTATCTCTCTTCGATGTTCTTAATGTTTTTATCTCTCTTCGATGTTCTTAATGTTTTTATCTCTCTTCGATGTTCTTAATGTTTTTATCTCTCTTCGATGTTAAAACTATGTGTCATCTTAATGTCTTTATCTCTCTTCAATGTTAAATCTATGTGTCATCTTAATGTACGTCATGTCATATCTGATATAATATGTCACGTCATCATATCTGTCATGTGGGGGCAGGGCTGGGAAGGTATTATCTGACAAGCACAGGGGTTGAGAGGTTAGAGTGTTTTTGTTCAAGCTGTGGTGACCGTCTGCTAGATCCATAGCTCTGCTGTTAAAACTTTCTTTCATTAAACAAATTGCCTGTTGAAATAGGAAATATCGTCTCCTGCTGTGTTAACAACCATCAGCCACAACATTTGGTGACCCTGGTCCCGGGTATAGGGCGGCTTTAGGGAATGAGTGGTTTAAGTGGGTCCAGTACACGAGTGCGCAGAATCAGATAGAGGATTGTTATGTCTGCTCCAAGGCACGTCCGGATAGGCTGCTGGTGAAGGGCACGAAGTTCAGTTGGGCTCAGTGTGACAGGGACGCAGAGGCATGGGAGGGGCCCCATAATAGTCGCCCTTGGTGCGAGGCAGAGTGTTTGGGGTTTCTCGGCTCTAGTCGTTTTAAGGCGGCAGGAAACGTCACGGATTTCAAGGATGTCACTATGCGGGAACGTTGTAGGAAATTGGATGTACGTGTGCAGGGGGTAGCGACGGGGTTGCCAATACCCAGAGGTGTCAAACTATGGCTGACCAAGGATTTTGAGTGCTTGCAAAAGGAGGGGACCCGGGACGTAGGGGAGGTGGCAGAGGGGCGGTGCACTACTATTTGGAGCATCACGACTAACTGCACGAAAGAAGGAAAGTGTGGACACGGGGTCGTGTTAAAGGGAGTGGATACCAACCCACGGCCTGTAGCTTGCCCTTTTCATGTCCAGGATATAGCACTGGCGGACCAATACTGGCTCTGCGGCGGTAGGAGGTTGAGGAATACACTTCCTTTAGATTGGTCAGGTAGATGTGCCCGGGTTCAGGCGATCATGCCAATGGTGGTCCTACCATTATCAGTGGCGGAAGGACCTTCTGAGTCTCCTATCTCTCGAACGAAGCGTAGCTACAAGGCAGACCCAAGGGTGTATCTGGACAGCATAGGACAGCCAAGGGGCATTCCAGCCGAGTTCATGGCTAAGAATGAGATTGCGGCAGGGTTTGAGTCTATTCTGCCATGGATATCGGTCAATAAGAACACCGGGTGGATCAACTATTTGTTTTACAATCAGCAGCGGTATCTCAACTACACCGAGGAGGCGTTGGATGCAATGGGGGACCAGATGCACGCGACCAGTACGGTGGCGTGGCAGAATAGACAGGCTCTGAACTGGTTAATGGCGGAGAAGGGTGGAGTCTGTTCCATGTTTGGACAGTACTGCTGCACATTCATTCCGACGAATGTGGGGCCAGGGGGAAAGTTCTCCGAGGCCATGGCTAAGCTGAAGGATTTGAGGGAGGAGTTGAGGGGGAATTCTGGCCGGAATGAAGAATGGTGGGGGAGTGGGGTGTTTGAAAGATTGGGACAGTGGGGAAGCATAATGATGCAGACGGGGATATCCATTGGGGTGGCAGGGTTGATATTGGTTCTCCTTTTCTGTTGTGGTATGCCTCTCTTGGGTAGGCTGGTAACTTCACACGTAACAAGCCGAATGCTGATGGTGGGGCAGAAAGAGATTGAGCCACCAATCGGGCCATGCCCTCAGCTCTATGCTGCCTTAAAGGGAGACGAGGGGATGGAGGATTAGGGGTATGGTGAGGAAGGGACATTTTCTTTTTGTTTTGTTCAGTTTTGTTTGTTTTATTCCTTTGACTAGGCGTATGGTGAGGAAGGGACATTTTCTTTTTGTTTGGTTCAGTTTTGTTTGTTTTATTCCTTTTTACTTAAAAAAAAAAAAGAAAAAAAAAATGGAAAGAGAAAACAACATGTAAGGTTTTTTTTTTGAAGACATTTTGTATTGGTTCTTTCCTTTAAGAGTGACGGGGGATGGTCTGAGTGGATGGTTTATTTTTTATTATTTTGGTTTATTTTACTCATGGTCCTGGTCAAACCGGAATGGGAAGGGGCATCGGTATGGAATGGTACGGAGTGTCGGTTCTGAGCCTGAGGAAGCATTGAGAAGAAGTGTTCTGGGGATCGGTTCTGGGGACTGAAGGGTCAAAGGGGGGGGCTGACGCAGTGGGCAAGATGGGCACCTCCCGTCCTGGCATGTCGTGACATGTTTCGACAGGCCGGGAGGTGTGAAGATGGGGGACACACGTTGTGAGGTCGGGACCAGCGCCTCCCGTCCAGGCATGGGGACATGTTTCTACGGGGACTGGAGGTGTGGCGTGGTGGTTGCTGTATTGGCAAAATGTGACTTTTGGCAATACGGTGAAGAGACTATGGCGTGGGCATGGAAGGGGGGCTGAGCGATGGACACTAGGATTCAATGTTATGGAAGAGACAATGTCATTTTTTTTTTGGGGAGGGATGTTCTATGTTTAGTTCTGACGGTCAACTTCTCCTTTCCCTGATGAGAGTCGCGGTTTCCGGCCGGAACTGTGGCTCATTTGGTAAGCGGTGGAGGTTGGGGGGATTTGTCTGTCAGGTTAGGATTATAAGTTGGGGTATTTTTTTGATGTTTTAAACTTTTATTATATAAATATGGTTTCTCGTTTAGTTAGACGTTCACATTTTCTTGGTTATATGATTTGGGTGGGACTAGGGATAGCCCCAAATGGGGGAATGTTGTGGAAAATGTGTATATGGAGTGAACTAGTTTAATATAGGTCAACTAGCAGTACTGAAAGACACTAGGGCGACGGTCCAGCTGATGTTCTTAAAACAAATTGGATAGGGACAGATAGACATTTCAGTACATCACATCTTGTCTTTTTATCTTGTAACATCTTGTTCTCTCTTTCACACACACACATCTCACTCACTCACATACACACACACACATTTACTCCAGACTCTCTCTTTCACACACACACATATACACACACACATCTCACTCATTCACATACACACACACTCATTTACTCCAGCTTTATCTCTCTTCGATGTTCTTAATGTTTTTATCTCTCTTCGATGTTCTTAATATTTTTATCTCTCTTCGATGTTCTTAATGTTTTTATCTCTCTTCGATGTTCTTAATGTTTTTATCTCTCTTCGATGTTAAAACTATGTGTCATCTTAATGTCTTTATCTCTCTTCGATGTTAAATCTATGTGTCATCTTAATGTACGTCATGTCATATCTGATATAATATGTCACGTCATCATATCTGTCATGTGGGGGCAGGGCTGGGAAGGTATTATCTGACAAGCACAGGGGTTGAGAGGTTAGAGTGTTTTTGTTCAAGCTGTGGTGACCGTCTGCTAGATCCATAGCTCTGCTGTTAAAACTTTCTTTCATTAAACAAATTGCCTGTTGTAATTGGAAATATCGTCTCCTGCTGTGTTAACAACCATCAGCCACAACAGGACGCTGACGCTATTGTCAGCCCAATTGTTTATTCATTTCACTGCAAACCAATCTGATCAATATATCACCCATACTACATAAAGCATTTACTGACGATCACGGAATTATAAACGACCCCCCCATTTCATTCGCGCATGATGACGCATAACGTATAGGATCATATACAGTTGAATTTTTTAATATAGCGTGTATCGGGAATAAACAGCAATTGATCATCTATATGCGTTTATGCCTATAACTCACGTTCTATGAATTACTGCAGAAAACAATGCACTTTCTAGAAGGTATTTTTGTATGAATCTATGAATGAAAAAGTATAACGTTCCTACATCCTGAACGATAGATAATCGATGTTGAATGGGCCATAGTAATGTCAATTTAGCAATACAATTTAAAAAGTTATAGCCCTGCAAAGAAGGTGAACATCTCCATAGGCTTAGAGTGGTGGCAGACTGGCTATATTGATGGATATAACCAGTGGCAGGGAATGTGTTAACAATCCTTCAAATTTAGCATAAAACGCCTGTCGATTGCATACTGAAAGTAATTTGGAAGCTATTCTGGAACCATTTGTAGCAGATTCATAAGTCTGGCCTCTTTTGAAAGGAAACACTCTGAGTGCTATTGTTATAGAGTTACAGAGGTTTGAACACACTGAAAGTTGTTTTCATTTTCATCCGAATTATTTTGAAAACAGATGCCTGCAGATCTATCTATTCTACTCTATAGTTATTATTAGCTGAAAACACTGCTGGGGCCATAGCCTGAAGTCTTACCTAGAACATGTCCAAAGTCGATAACAATATCACAAAAAAATGACTGTTTTACACATCTTTATGTAATGTATGTTTAGGTGTTTTTCAAAAAAGGAGTGAGAGGAGTCAACACTGCCTCAGTCCCCTCTCCCCTCCCCCACTAATCTCTTGTCACATACACCACCCCGACACAAACAAACTTTCAACCCCTATAGATGTGTTTCTCGTCCACGTCAGACTCAGACTCGCATTAAGGCGGCAAAAAGGAGCGTAATCCTGGTCAGAACAACGGGGCGGACTACAATAAATTTTATTTTTTTTTATCCACTTTTTCTCCCATTTTCTATTTTTCTCCCATCCCAATTTCGTATCATCCAATTCAACCCTCCCCTGTCTCGAACGCTGTTTCTTGCCTCCGACAAGCCGGCTGCAATGTGGACTAAGTCATACATAGCACGAGTCCCCTCCGATACTCGAGGTAACAGCAGTCGCATCTTTTCACCTGCGCAGCGCGATCTTTCAGCGTCAGGGGTCTGCGCTTTGGAGGGGCGCCGCCCCCATCGCTTCCTGATTCTACTGCGCAGGCGCACCAACCGACCTGTAGGAGTTGCTGTCCACAACGCCCGATCCCCACCCATCAGTTTCCCACCCCCTAATACTGCCAATGTGTATTAGTACGAACGACCAGCTAAACTGAAAGCAATGTGGAGCGCTGGGATCGAACAGGCGAACCCAGCGTCTCCAGTATTCGTGGTGAGCGCCTTGCCCACTGCACCACGTAGCCGCCCCGGACGCGTGAACACTTAAGGCAACCAACTTGCACTTCCGCGTTTCTCTGATTGGCCGAGCGCCTTCCGCGTTTCTCTGATTGGCCGAGCGCTAAGCTCCAAGAGAGAGGAGAGAGGCTGAAAACCCGCCGTTCTTGCCCGACTGATGGGAGCCGAATCCCGGATCCGATTTGTCTGATGAATACCCGCAAAACATGGAGGTCCCGAACGCATGTGTAGCACCCTGAATATTCGACTATTATTCAGAAGTGCTGACTTTCCTTTTATCTCCCCTTTGTGCACAAAGACATGTTGACTAGTTTCCATTGATATTCTCTCGAACAATGACGCGAGTTTCTCCTTCTCTCCCCGGCTAGAATATGGATTATAAACAGTAAGCTGAATCATATTCAATCCATCCAGTTCTCTTCCTGTGGGGCTAGGTGGCGGTTCCAGCAGGGGGCGGCAGGTGGCAGGCGGAGCGCACGAGAGAGAGAAGCAAGCAACGAGGGAATCACCTGGAGGTGCGGGGAACAGGAAGTTCTCTTTCGGCGTTGGATGTAGCCGTGAACGGTCGCAGCTACAACGGGAGGTGCTTTGGAATAGCCCCGTTGAAGAAGTGAAGCCAGAGAGCCCCGCCGGAGCGAGCGACGGGTGACGAGACATACTTGCTAGTGACGGGTTATTCTAGAAGTATCCGTGATAGTGTGTGAGTAAAAGAAACCGAACCCAAGGACTAACGTCCATAGATAAACGTGTTATAGTAGCAGTGTGTGCGGTGTATTAGCATGCCGCTAACGGCTATATTGACTCCAGTATACACCGGGCGCGAGGCGCTGAAGAGACCGGTGGTGTAGCCAGCCACGTTGCGTTAACAGTATAACCGAATAGCAGGAGGGCTGTCTGGGACCCGCAGAGTAGCTTCAGTTAAGGTAGGGCCAGAGTATTGTCGCCTGTCGACCCAGCGCCGGCTGTCAACAACCAGTCTTCGCCGGCGTTCGACACCTGCTCTGCACCGGCTGTTTTCAGCCCAACACGGGAGTTCGTCCCGACCAGCAGAGGTCGCCATCACCCAGCACGCTCTCTCAGCCCACTACTGCTCCCTCTGCCCCAGCCCCGCTTGCTAACGCCCGTGACGAGAGCGTTCGACGCCATCTTGCTACCCGGACAGTGGTGGTGCGGCGAGGCCGCCATCTTGGTTGAGTACAATAGAGCTTCGATGCTCAGGATCTTATTGCACAGTACACAGTGTGATGCGGCCTACGGGTGAAGCTAACGTTGCTAACTACAGTTCATAGGGGTACCCCATAAACATTACATGCCGGCATTAGTATAGGACTTTTGTTGAGGTAAAGTGGGCCCACCTTTTTGATTTCCTTTGAGTGTGATAACGTGTTGGTTCTTTAATAATAATTTCCCATCTAATTAACCCTTTCCCTGTGGGGAGGTTACAGACCTGTGATCTCATAAGTAAAGCCTTAGAGAGGTATTATTCCTACCATATAATTAAAGCCTGAGAGAGGTATTATCCATGGTACTAACCCAGACGTGGGTGATGAGTCAAGCACATTGAAGTATATTATCCCTGGTACTAACCCAGAGGTGGGTGTATAATATAAGTGTCTATAAGGTATTGAGTTACAAATTGAGTAATAGTAGGACTTCATTCTATTTGACCCATTCCTATTAAATCTTTGTAACTGAACAGTACAATTAACATAAAGAATTAGATGGGGTTCTGTGTGCGTGTCCCTTCCTGAGCCTATAAACAACTCTTTTGGTGTGGGTAACGTTAATACAATTAACCCCTTCCTATCCAACTCTCCCCTTTTCATTATAAGGTTTCTAGTGGTCATCAAGGGAGGGTACTGCTTGCGGGAGGAACGAATCTATCTATGCATGTCAGTCACTAGGTGTGGGAGGGTTAACGGAGGTATTCAGGGAAGTGAGAGCGAGTTGGGGAGTACTGCTGACCGCTCCGGAGAGGAGAGGAAGACCAGAGTACCAAACCAGGTTGGTAAATCCCGGGCCCCATTCACTCCCACTACTGGGCCCCAGTTTGACGCTCCAGGCCCAAAGACGAGGGTGCAGTCAGACGGAGCTATGCTGTGTCCAGCTACCTTGTGACTGCCAACAACCGTTCCCACAAAGCAGGGATAATCCACCCTGCTACACATGGAAGTATTGATTGCGCCGTAACAAATCATTAAAAAAAGATACCGTTAACTGGAATATGTTGTGCCTTTACACAAGGCACAACATTTGTCATGACAAACAAATAAAAAAATCGCGATTTACCCGGTGGCTACAACAACACATGCATGTAGTCACTGTGTGTTGTTGTAGCCACTGGGTAAATCGTGATTTTTTATTAATTATTTTTTTATTTTTTTTATTTTTTAATTTTTTATTTGTAACCGGGTAAATCGCGATTTTTTTTTATTTGTTTGTCAAGACAAACCAATTACATAATCCAACATATGTGTAAAGGCACAACATGTGCTTTCCTTCCTTCCTAGAGACCATAGATCCCATAGAGAGCATAGATCCCATAGAGACCATAGAGAGCATAGATCCCATAGAGACCATAGAGACCATAGAGACCATAGAGACCATAGAGACCATAGAGACCATAGATCCCATAGAGAGCATAGATCCCATAGAGAGCATAGATCCCATAGAGACCATAGAGACCAAAGAGACCATAGAGACCATAGAGACCATAGAGACCATAGAGACCATAGAGACCATAGATCCCATAGAGAGCATAGATCCCATAGAGACCATAGAGACCATAGAGACCATAGAGACCATAGAGACCATAGATCCCATAGAGAGCATAGATCCCATAGAGACCATAGAGACCAAAGAGACCATAGAGACCATAGAGACCATAGAGACCATAGAGACCATAGAGACCATAGATACCATAGAGACCATAGATTTTGCTTTCTGCATGTACACTCGCCATGACTATAAACCTCAGTTAACTTTGAAGTGTGTAGCCTAGGACAGCATTTATCATCCAATGTCTGTCCAATCATTCAACTTCGCCCACAATGTATGTCCAGCAGCAATGCAAATCTCCAATTGCAAATGGAGCTTATTTGAATTTAGACAATACAATGCAGGCTATAGCTAGCTTAAACATGCCGGCAGGCTTGGCAGAACGTGCTGGCCTCCTCGGGGGACAACGGACTTTCTGAAGATGCTGCGGTATGTATTCCCTGAGAAGGAGAACAGCAATGTTTAATTTAATTTTCTCTGATCTAAAGTGTGAAGCTGTCCAAAATGTTCTCACTCAAGTGAAACCACAACATTCAAAGGAGAAACTTCACCAGAAAAGCAACGCCAATTTATTTTGCACATAATCTCACACGTATATCCCAAGGCTCTAAAAATGTTTTGCACACATTCATTTAGTTTGACAATTATTGAGAGTTAATGACTTTGAACATCTCCTCCCGTGATGTCATCAGAGGACATTGTGTTGCGTTAATTACAGCTTGATGTAATGATGTAGATGAGAAAATAGCAATCTCTATTGCAATCCTTATCTCTATTTTCTCATGAATTAACACGTTGTGTGCAAAACAAGAAGTGGCCCTTTAAAGTTAAAAATAAACTTGATAGAATGATAAAAATCCAGGGATTTGATGATATATTTAAAACATATAGAAAAGGTATCCAATTATTCAAATAAACACAAGGAGACGAGGCAAAACAAAACTAAACAGCAGCTGTGCGCGTGAAAGAGGAGTGTTGATGCTGTGGCTGCATGGCTGCCTCATCAGCAAGTCAATTATTATAGTGAGTAATGATCCCTTTGAGTAAAACAAAAAGATGCAAAGAGATGACCATACACACACACACACACACACACACACACACACACACACACACACACACACACACACACACACACACACACACACACACACACACACACACACACACACACACACACACACACACACACACACACACACACACACACACACACACACACACACACACACACACACACACACACACAACACAGCACAGGCTGTATCTACTGGACGTGTGAACACCTCACATAAACACGCAGGCATATACACACTCACACACGCACGCACACACAAATCAGAGTCAAACGGTTCTCCATAGACACTATTAGTCCATTGAGCCACCCAGTGAGTGAGGATCTGTGCTGCTGCCATGTGTTCCGCGAGGCAGATTGTGTATTTTGAGAGTGTATTGGGAGTACAGCCAGTCAATAAATATTTGATGACAGTGCCACCTTTCCCCTGCGCTGGGGAGCTGCCGAGCAGATCATCTCCTGACCTTCACACGCCCAGAGCCCCGATGAATTATTGAGAGCAGAGCTGTCAGTCACCGTTGCCGGGCCAGGCCCAGGTGGAATAGAGAGGGAGGGCTATCTGTGATCACATCTCCCTCAGCTGTCAGTCACCAGACCGCCACGTGCTGATTGGACGGTCTTGCAGAGAGAGAGGATTTTCTGCCAGCTCTGCATATTGATCTGTATTGTGATCGAGAGATACCGTCTGTGTGCTGTTCTTCTCCCCGTGACTTCCAGCGAGCGTGTCCTCTGGATCCTTTGGAAGGCTGTGCCTATGAAGGGTATACGCTCTGTTCTACTGGAGACGGACGTGATCCTTTCATCCTCGTATCATTATGGATTTCCCATCTGCTCACGATATGTCAGTGGTTAATTCCTGCCATATATTATGATAAAAGATGCCAGTTCCTATCCAGAAAATGTGGGTTATTGTTAACTTCTTTAATGTGTGTGTGCTGTGTGTCCCCCTTTTGGTTGTACTGTCCCACCATTTGGCCGAACGTCCCACATATTGAGAGGATGTCCCTCTTTTTGAAGCAAAAAAAAAACATTGGTCTCGGTGAAGACCATGTTATTCTAATAAAAAAATTTACTTTATCTATCTGTCCCACTTTGTCCCAACAAAATCTTACTGTTGTCCTGCTTTTGGACTTTTTGCATCTGGTCACCCTATGTGTGTCCCGTTGGTCACATCACAGCACGGATGGGCGCCCCGCTCTAAACCACATTTCATGCTTGCATGAGGAAGGATAATACCAATAATCTAGCGTTGATTTCAGGATGATTAGATAATCAGGCGAAAAATGACAACGTGATAACTGGATTTCACTAAAGGGCTGTTTTCGCGTCTTTTCCTGGGATTACTCAGAATCACCCAAACTATACTCATATTCACCACGGTATAAAACGGAAATGTACGGATGAAGAAATTATCTGGTTTTTGCATGCTGACCGGAAGAAACTCACTGACAATCGACGTGTTTATTAGATCCATAGCTATAATATTTAATATAGTTTTAGCACTCACAAACACCGGCATTAACCCCATTGAACAGAGCGCTGGCCTTCTTACCAGACGGTAAACAGCGACCTCTAGGCGCTCATTGAGTTAACATAGCTCCTTGACTCACCTGCCAGTCCAACAGTGGATCTCGTATTGAACTTGATCGCCTCGGATCTGAACCTTTTGACAAGAACCCGGGCCGATCCTCTTCTCAGAATCCTCCTTCAACTAAGCCTCCCAGCCTCAGAACACAGACTGCAACATTCCCACCAGATTAGCCTCCCAGCCTCAGAACACAGACTGCAACATTCCCACCAGATTAGCCTCCTGCCATCGACCAAGGAAACTATAAAAGAAGGAAGGGTCATCATGACACTGTGTAGCGCGTGAACACACATTGGTGCCAAGTGTGGAAACCTTCACTTCGGTCAACATTGAGTTGAATGGGATCAGCCATCTCCTCATCATTTAAACTGGTTATTACCTTGGATGCCAGAATCATCTGCAGTTTGTTGCCTTGTTAACTAGCTAACGTTTGATATATTGGTTGATGTATATTTCCTCAGATAGCTGGCATATTTAGAATTTTAAGTTTTAAATTCTAAGTCTGCCGCCAAGCAGAGCCTAGAACGCTGGTATCCTGACGTGATGACCCTTCCTTCTATTATAGTTTCCTTGTTATAGAATGTTGGTATTCTGACATAATGACTCTTCCTTCTGTTATAGTTTCCTTGCCGCAGACACATTCTTTCAGCAGTAGCCTCTTGCTGCCAATCAGTCCAGTTTATTGTTCTAGTCTCCCAGGAACTTGTAGTTCTCCACCATCTCCACCTCTTATTCTTGGATAGTGATGGGAGTTGAAGGGCCGCTTCTTGCTTAATCAATGCGTGTGTGTGTGTGTGTGTGTGTGTGTGTGTGTGTGTGTGTGTGTGTGTGTGTGTGTGTGTACTAGAAAGCCATACTTGAGTAAAAGTAAAGATATCTTAGTTGAAAGTGACTTCAGTAAAAGTTAACATCACTGCAGATGAACAGACGAGAGGCCGGGACGAGAGGAAGGGAACCGGAGCCCGCAACCGTGCAGCCCAAATCGGTGCGGGACACCGACATAAACAACAAGGACTTGCCCGTTAGCCTGCAAGCTAGCCAGCAAGCTAGCATATCACATCAACAAAGGACCCCCCCCCCCCCCTCCACCATCCCCACACACGACAACAAAGCCCCCGACAAACAGAACACAAAAGAACAATACTTCGAACCGGACAACATCAACGAAATAACCAACGCAAATGGACTAAACATTTTTCACCTCAACATAAACAGCTGACAAATTCGATGAAATCAGACATTTATTCATTAATGGTAAGGCAAACATACTGTGCTTCTCAGAAACGAAGCTTGATAATTCTGTAAATGACCCAGAGATAGAATTAGAAAACTACTCAATAATCAGGAATGATAGGAACAAGCATGGAGGTGGTGTCTGCATGTATATACATAAAGATACCAAATTCATTAACAAAACTGACCTGAATCATGAATCAATTGAAACTGTATGGGTTGAAATCCTGTTCGGAAGGGCGAAATCCGTACTAGTTGGCTCGATCTACAGACCGCCAGATCATAGTGGCTTTTATGATACACTTGACGGGTGTTTAGCTGGAGTTGAGGATGTAGAGAAAATTCTTATTGGAGACTGGAACACTGATATGCAACGAAAAGATGCACCCATCTTCAAGTCTTTCAGTAGGTTTTGCGATCTGCATGGCTTCAGCCAGCTAATCACCCAACCCACACGTGTATGTGAATTAACACAGACTACCATTGACCTCATTCTGACCTCTGACAAGTCCAGGATTTCCAATAAAGGGGTTATAGCATGCAGGTTAAGCGATCATTATATGATATTCTGTACCCGCAAAAAGCTAAAACAAAAGGCAGACTGTCACAAAACAGTCACATCTAGAGACTTCAAAACCTACTCTAGCGAGGCCTTTAACCTAGGACTGGAGAGCCTGGACTGGTCAGAAGAGCTCAGTGGTACACTAGTTGAAGAAACATGGCTTGGTTTCAAAACCAAATTCTCAACAATACTAAACGACATGGAACCACCAGGGTAAAAAATCGTGCTGAGCCGTGGATGCACTCCGAAATATTGACCACTATGAAAACCAGAGACAAAAAATGCTCTGAGTTTCGTAAAAGTCAATCAAAGCTTACCAAAAGCTCGAGCAGTGAACTCCAAGCCCACGTGACCGAACTCAAACTGCAAAGAAACAGACTAAGAAATGACGTTAACTCCATGATCAAAACTGCAAAAAAGAATTTCATCAATGACAAAACTGAGGAAAACAAAAATAAACCCTGTGAACTTTGGAAATTACTCAATAATCAACTAGGCTGCAGTAAAAAACTTAAAACCAGATTTTCAAACATAAACATAAATACAGATAACACGCTCATCACAGACAAGCTGGATGTGGCCAATTACCTAAACATTTTCTTCACAAACATAGCCACAACACTGGTAAATAAACTATTCTCCCACTCAGGGCATAGAACACATCATAGACTACTACAATAACCTAGGGGTCCGCAAAGACCAGGGCCGGATTAACGACCGCGGCCCGTGGGCCTCTAGTGACGAAGGGCCTCCAAAAAAAAGGAAAAAAAAAAAAAAAAAAAAAAATTTGAGGCCCCTCGTCACTAGAGGCCTTTTGGAGGCCCCTCGTCACAAGAGGCCCCAAATTATTATAATTTTTTTTTTAACTTTTATTTATTTATTTTTGGAGGCCCCTCGTCACTAGAGGCCCCAAATATTTGTTTATTTTTTTTTTTACTTTTATTTTAAAACATTTTGGAGGCCCCTCGTCACTAGAGGCCCCACATTTTATTTTTTTATTTTTTTCTTATTTTGGAGATCGATGTCATACTGTGACACTGAAATGAAAACATATTTCATCAACTAAAATATTTTGTCAACAAAAATATTTCATCAACTAAAATATACAGTACGTCACACCCTGCCGTCTGCAAGTGGCTAATCTTGAGTATTTTTTCTCCTCTTCATAAGAGTTTGAGGTTTTCCGTTTGAGGTAAAAACAGCAATAAAAAGTCAAAACTTGCATCTCCACATCCCAGCCCCGACGCCTGAATACTTTTACCAACGGATTTCCAGTTCCGCGTTTGCGTTCTGCGCTCTGATTGGCCACTGACGTTTCTGGTAGAGCCAATCGTGTGACGCCTCTTTCTTTCACCTGTTAAGCTTAGGCACTCTTTCGAAGTTGGTTAAGGTTAGAGTTTGTCTTAGAGCAGGGCGATAGAACACCAGCCCTGATTCCATACTCTAACCTTAACCAACTTCGAAAGAGTCGCCTAAGAAACGTCAGTGGCCAATCAGATAGCAGAACACGAACGCGGAACTGGAAATCCGTTGGTAAAATAATAGACACAGCCCGACACGAATAAGGCAGATTGGGATCATTATTCATGACAGACAGCAGAGACCCGCCGGTGCTGATAGCGGATATCATCAAGCTCCCCCTAGTGACTAGGGGGCGTTATTTCTAAACCTAGCTGCATTTCTGGCAGACGCTCTCTGATTGGCACTGACTGACGCTATCTGATTGGCCACTGACATATTTGCCCAATTGCGTGACGAGCTGTGTCTTTGCCCATTTCCGCGTCGAACAGCCTGCAAACTACCTGGCGTTCTATCGCCATGCTCTAAGACAAACTCTAACCTTAACCAACTTCGAAAGAGTGCCTAAGCTTAACCGTCGAAAGAACTTGCCGTCACGCTCTAAGACAAACTCTAACCTTAACCAACTTTGAAAGAGTGCCTAAGCTTAACCAGTGTAGAAACAGGCGTCGGCCAATCAGAGAGCGTTGTGCCAGAAATGCGGCTAGGTTTAGAAATAACACGACTAGGGGCCTCCACTACACACTAGTAAAAAAAAATAAAAGATAAGAAAAAAATATACATATAATCAGATCCTCATCCAGTGTTTACTTTCACAGCATCTATAGTGACTACTAGTATCATCTCTTCTCTATCTATTTTTATAAAAAAAATTGTATTGCAAATAAAAATATGATTGATTGTTTGATAATGAGGGGTGAGAGACGTTGAGTCACTGTCAGGTCAGGTCAGGTGACCACTGATCGCGAGAATTGCACTTGCAAGTTGATCAAGTAGGCTAAGACTCGAGTAGTACTGTATGATCATATGACACTCAAAAAACATGGATAAAAAAGTTAAACAGTGGGAAAGCGGAGCTGCTAAGTTCAAATCTAAACAGGAAAGGGACAGAAAGAGCACGTTACTTCGGCAAAGCATACCAACTATCTCTACTTTTTTCACCCCGTCAGGTGTTCTTTGAGAGTGTTTTTGAAAGTGGGTAGTGATTCACATTCCTTTACAGCTTTGGGTAGGGCGTTCCACATTGATGTGGCATAATTGCAAAACGTGTTTAGTGCCTTGTTTGAGCCGAATCTGGGTTTAACATGATTTGTGGAGCTCCCTCTGGTGTTGTGACCTTTGGGAAGTATTTTGACATGTACATGGGTACCTTGGTCATGTAGTGTATCTTGTAGACCAGGCCCATTGCAAGTTGCTGTACTCTGTCGTCTACTCTAAGCCATCCTAGGTTGTCAAAGTGGGCAGGGGTGATCAAAGTCCTTTTAGCTTGGCCCTCAGAGCCCACCACTTCTAAATATTCTATATATTTTTTAAAGTGACATATAAAAACGCCACTGTGCGTGCGTGCGTGCACGTGCATGTGTGTGTGGGGGGGCCTCCACAAGACTGGAGGCAGGGCCGCCGCTAGGGGCGTGCGAGCAGTGCGGTTGCACTGGGCCTCGCGAGAAGGGGGGCCTCGCAATAATATTTTTTTTATAAAAATCGAAATAAATAGAATGTTAACAATCACTTTCCATCACAGACCTCAAATCTAGTTTTGCCTACATGCTTATATATTTCACATTAGACACGTTTGTAGAATAGTGTAGACACGTGAATGTGTCTGACTTGTTCCGGGCTCTGCGGCTCTGCAGATATACTATTAGTTTCAATGACCTTGTTTACTTTTGTGCAAAGCATCGTGGGAGGACTAACACTAGGGGGAACTGGTTGGCGTCGGTCTGGTAGTCGGTAGAAGAAGAGGAACTGTATCCACCCACGAGGAGCCACAGGTATGGGGTCTCTTCAGCGAGTGGACGTCTTGGCCAAGAAAAGAGAATCCTACTTTTGAAAACGTGAAATACCAATATTGCACCGGAGCAGAAGAAATAACGCTGCGTGCCGTAAGCTTATCAATACCAAGTATAGTGATTAGGTTACGCCAAGACGAAGAGGACGTTTGGCAGATGGACTGAAGATGGACTGAAGAAAGTGTTGCGTGGTAGAACGTTCAGTCGGGGAGAGATTCTACTGGACATCCACCAGCGCAGCTAGCTGCCGTTAGCCAGGAGCTAGCCACACACAACCACAGTGCAGCTAGCCGCCTTTAGCCAGGAGCTAGCCACGCACACACACACACACAACCACAGCGCAGCTAGCTGCCATTAGCCAGGAGCTAGCCGCGGTTAGCCAGGAGCTAGCCACACACAGCTAGCCGCCGTTAGCCAGGAGCTAGCTACACACACAACCACAGCGCAGCTAGCTGCCGTTAGCCAGGAGCTAGCTACACACACATACACAACCACAGCGCAGCTAGCTGCCGTTAGCCAGGAGCTAGCCACACACACACACACAACCACAGCGCAGCTAGCCGCCGTTAGCCAGGAGCTAGCTACCGACTACCTGTTGACCGCCAGACCAGCCCCCTTCTAAGTATCACAGCCGGTGGACTGACACACAGGAGAGCTAGTAGTTCTTGGGAGGAGTGATACAGCAAAGATTGGACTAAAATGAAGATACAACGGAATGGCTTAAACCTTCTCACGTGGCAGTTTCAGGCTTCTCAGCACAACCATGCACCGGGGAAAAGGGTTGCTTGTTTTCCTTTAACTTATATCCCTTTCAGCAATTCAGTAGCTAATGCAACTCATCCCAGTCGGTGTTTAGCTCAGCCAGGGGGGATGGAGACTGCCAGCTACTGCTAGCTGACGTTACTTTCTTGGGTGTGTTCCGCACAGCTGCAACTTAAGGAGTAACACTTTCCTCCCACGTATAGAAGTATCTTCAATGGTGAGTCAAATCAAATTTTTTATATTACGTTGACTGTATATGCCCAGCCTCGGGCAGCGCTATTATTTAAGAATACGTTGACTGTATATGCCCAGCCTCGGGCAGCGCTATTATTTAAGAATACGTTGACTCTATGCCCAGCTTCGGGCAGCGCTATTATTTAAGAATACGTCGACTGTATGCCCAGCCTCGGGCAGCGCTATTATTTAAGAATATATATATTTTTTTTACCCTTTAAAAAAGGGCATTGCGTTTAAATCTCGCACAGGGCCTCGCATTTCTCCAAGACGGCACTGCCTGGAGGGGAGAGAACAGATGGTGGAGGTAAACTGTACCCTACCCCCCTCCCCCTCCCAGTGAGCTGTGGTGTTCCACAAGGAAGCATACTAGGACCGTTACTGTTCCTAATTTATGCAAATGACATGTCATCAGATTGTGACTGCAACTTGTTCCTGTTCGCGGACAACTCAGCCCTGCTGGTCTCTGACAAGAACAAGTTACAGGTTGAAAAAACCCTCAGCTCGGAACTCGGCAGAATCTGCACCTGGCTCGCTGATAACAAACTATCATTACACCTGGGGAAAACAGAGTCTATTTTCTTCGGTTCAAATAACAAACTCAGCAAGACCGACGGCTTCTCAGTTACAGTGGGTGACAATATTGTCACAAGGAAAGATGAAATTACATACCTGGGTTCCATCCTAGAGGCAAATCTTTCCTGTGACAAAATGGCATCCAATATAATCAAAAAAGTCAACCAACGAACTAGATTCTTGTACCGGATCTCCTCTCTGGTAAACAAGAATACCCTGAAGACTCTGGCAGGAGCACTCATTCAAGGGTACTACGACTATGCTTGCACTTCATGGTACCAAAGCACCTCAAAGGTGCTAAAAACAAAATTACAAACATCACAAAACAAACTGGTCAGACTACTGCTTGACCTTACTCCTAGAACCCACCTCACCCCTGCCCACTTTGACAACCTAGGATGGCTTAGAGTAGACGACAGAGTACAGCAACTTGCAATGGGCCTGGTCTACAAGATATACTACACCACTCAGGTACCCATGTACATGTCAAAATACTTCCCAAAGGTCAGTGAATACCACGACCACACCCCAGATCCGGCTCAAACAAGGGACTAAACATGTTTTGCAATTATGCCACATCAATGTGGAACGCCCTACCCACAGCTGTAAAGGAATGTGAATCACTACCCACTTTCAAAACCACTCTCAAAGAGCACCTACGGGAGACTGCAATAATGTATAGTCTCGAACACAGGCTAGGTATTGGGGGGTCTGCCCTAAACTGGTTTGCATCCTACTTGAGCGGCCGCTCCTTTTCGGTCAGTTTGGGTGGACACTCCTCCCCCACAGCTAGTCTACCGTATGGGGTCCCCCAAGGTTCCATCCTGGCCCCCATACTCTTCTCCATCTACATGCTCCCTCTGGCCGAAATCATCCAGAAACACAACATTTCATATCACTTTTATGCCGATGACTCCCAAATCTACCTTCCCCTCAACCCCTCTGACACAGCTAACCAAGACTCTCTTAAAAACTGTCTTAGGGACATAAAAAGCTGGATGGCCCTCAACTTCTTACAGCTAAATGAAAATAAAACGGAGATCATTTTGTTTGGCCCCCCCTTTTCCACCAAAACACTCTCCAACAGCCTAGGACAACTCTCCACCCACCTCAAACCCCACGTCAAGAGCCTGGGTGTAATCTTTGACCCAGAGCTCAAATTCGACCGGCAGGTAAATGCCGTAGTCAAGTCATGCTTCTTCCAACTCCGCAACATCAGTAAAATAAAACCAATCCTTTCACCCGTCGACCTGGAAACGGTAGTCAATGCATTCATCACTTCACGCCTTGACTACTGCAATGCCCTCTACACCGGCATCAGTCAGGCAGCCATGTCCCGCCTCAAAATGGTCCAGCACTCTGCAGCTAGGTTCCTTACCGGCACCAGAAAGAGAGAGCACATCACACCAGTCCTAGCCTCCCTACACTGGCTCCCAGTCCCACTTAGAATAGACTTCAAAATCCTCCTCCTCACCTTTAAGGCACTATCGGGTGCAGCACCCCTATACATCACCGAGCTCATCACCCCCTACGCAGCACCCAGGTCACTAAGATCCTCCAACCAGGCTCGGCTGGTCCCCCCCGCACCAGACTCAAAAAGAGAGGCGATCGCTCCTTCAAGGCCGTGGCCCCCAAGCTATGGAACCAGCTTCCCCTGGAGATCCGATCTGCCCCCTCGCTGGAGACATTTAAGGCCCGTCTAAAAACCCACTTCTATTCCCTGGCCTTCAATAAACCCTGATTCTCCCACACCCTAACTCACACACTCCCATGTAATTTTATCCTGCCCCCTCCCTCTTGTATCTCTTCTTATGCTCCTCTGTCCCCTGTGTGTTCCCCTATCCGTGTGTTGTCCTACTGTCCTATTCTCTGAATGTACTGTCTTGTCCTGCTGTGCCTTTTTGTATTTTTGTATTTGTGTATTTTATATTAGGACATTGATTTTAAGCTTTGATTGTACAGCACTTTGGTTGGCTCTTGTGCTTTTAAATGTGCTATATAAATAAATTACTTGACTTGACTTGACTTGATCCCTGTACCGAAGAAACCCTCCCCAACATGTCTCAATGACTACAGACCGGTGGCACTCACCTCTGTGGCCATGAAATGTTTCGAGGGGCTGGTCAAGGATCACATTTGTGCCTCCCTCCCCAGTGATATGGACCCTATGCAATTTGCATACAGGACAAACAGGTCCACTGACGACGCAGTCTCCCAAGTACTGCACAGCACCCTCTATCACCTTGACCGCCAGAAGGGGGGCTATGTGAGACTGTTGTTCATTGACTACAGCTCAGCGTTCAACACCATAGTCCCCACCAGACTGGTGGACAAGCTGATCGAGCTGGGTCTGAGCTCCGCTCTGAGCGCCTGGGTACTGGACTTTCTGAGTGAAAGACCCCAGGCGGTCAGGGTGGGGGGTCAGACCTCCAACACCATCACCCTGAGCATCGGGTCCCACCAGGGCTGTGTTCTGAGCCCCCTGCTGTACTCACTCTACACACACGATTGTGTGGCCAAGTTCAGCTCCAACTCCATAGTGAAGTTTGCAGACGACACGGTGGTGGTGGGGCTGATCTCGGACAACGACGAAAAGGCCTACCGGGAGGAGGTTGAGGTACTGGAACGCTGGTGCCAGGACAACAGCCTGCTCCCGAACATTGGTAAAACCAAGGAGCTGATCGTGGATTATAGGAGAGGACAGCAGGAGACACACACACCACTGAGGATAAACGGGGCTACCGTGGACAGGGTGAGCAGCTTTAAGTACCTGGGGGTCCACATCTCAGAGGATCTGACATGGTCAACACACATAGACTCAGTCGTAAAAAAGGCGAAGCAGCGCCTCTACCACCTGAGACAGTTAAGGAAGTTCAGAGTATCTGGGAAGATACTCCAGTCCTTCTACTCCGGAGCTGTAGAGAGCATCTTGACTGGAAACATCACTGCCTGGTATGGAAACAGCACGGCACAGGCCAAGAAGGCCCTACAGAGAGTGGTGCGCTCAGCCGAGCGTACCACGGGTATTGCACTACCTCCCCTGCAGGTTCTATACAACAAGAGGTGCAAATCCAGAGCCTGCAGAATAATGAAAGACCCTCACCACCCCAACAACAGCCTGTTCCAGCTGCTGAGGTCAGGCAGAAGCCTGCAAACCCCAGCTACTAGGACAGAGAGGCTTCGGCTCAGCTTCTTCCCCCAGGCCATCAGTGCCTTGAACACTGAACACTGAGTGCCACAGAACACTGAACTCTCCACACACAAGCACACATTAGCACACATACGACACACACGCTGTACACGCTCGCACACTAGCAGCCACTTTAACATGAGCAAGCACACACTCATGCTGCACACGCCCACACTTATGGCCACAAAGGAAAGGTCACTTTAAAAATAGTATAGCAACAGTAACAGTGTATTGCACTACCAAAGGACCTAGCATGTCCTCCATGCTCTGTAAATAACTATGTACAAATACCGATATGCCCTACTATGTTACCTGTTTATTGCACAATGTTGTTTTATTGGATTCTATTATATGTTGTACTACTGTATTGCACATTGTTGCGGGCAAGACCACCCGCATTTCATTGTATACTTGTATGCCGTGACAAATAAAACTCTTGACTTGACTTGACTAATCAATCAATCAATCAATCACTTGTAAGAAAATCACTTGAGTAAGTCTTAAAGTAGCTCACATTAAATGTACTTCCGTATCAAATGTCTTAAAGTAACTCACATTAAATGTACGTAAGTATCCAACGTAAAAGTGCAAAGTAATGAAACAGCCAGAAATAGTTTTCTTCTCTCCAAATGTTCTCAAATGTATTTTCCCCCTCCACTCCCTTCTCCTCTTGCATACCTGAAGACGAATCAAACGTAACCTTTCTAAATAGCTTCAACAGACGATGGTGGCCAGTGTTGGAAAGAAATTGCTTGACATGACTTGTTGCACTAACCAAACATTTCAAACTATGTAAGCATCCTGCCAATTTTTTTTATACAGTATACAAAAGGGATCTATAGGAATGGTGTTTGCGTTTTTCACCAAGAGTAGGCATGACTGCGAGAATAGCCGGAGTACCCGGATGTACAGTATGTCGGATGTAGGCTACTGTATAGGGAGGTGTAGTTGTTACGTCGTTGGTGTTTCCCACACCGTCCACCCTCCTTGAAATGGCAATGTATTTTCAATGAACCCATTTATAAATCGTCTTGTTTAAAACAAATAAAGCATGAACATTGGCATGGTGTACCTTTCTGTGTGTATTCATCCACAATCTATAGCTCAACATGAAAACAATTGCAATTAATTGTAAAAGTAGCAAAATAACAATGTTTATGTTTTTTCGTTCAATGAGGAACTACACTTCACTTTGGCGCTG